>NW_010525693.1:31291-36371 GCF_000687285.1 Phaethon lepturus | reverse complement strand
ATGTGGCACAGGCTCCCCCCCTGGGCCACGTGACTGGAGGAAGCGGGTCTCGCGGTTTGAATCGCTGGGGCCGCCGGGAGGGAAGGCGAGCGTGTGCGCGGTGGAGCGAGAGGCGAGTGGCGGGGTGTGGTGCCGGCAGGCGGGATTTGGTACCGGCAGAACGCACAGCGCTTTGCGCTGGACTGTGGCCTGCCGCCGCCTGGCGTCTACGGCCTCGGGAGTCGGGGGTGGCGTGGAGCGTGCCCTTCCCCGCCGATCGCCGGGGGGGCGAGGTAGAGGCCTCTTCCGCCCGTTGTGAGGCGGTGGCTGCTTGCGGAGACAGTCGTCTTCTTCCTGAAAGCTGGGAGGAGTAAGGGTAGTTCTTGCCGCTGAGTTTGGCTTTGGTCTCCCCTCTCCTGCCAGGATGCTGGTTGCGTGCGGCATGCAGCGATGTCACCAGGAAGCGCTAAAGAAGAACCGGGTGATGCTGGCAAAACAGCTAGTTTTAAAAGAATTGATGGAGCATATGATAGAGAAAGACATTATCACCATGGAGATGATGGAAATGATACAGGTATGCAGGTTATACTCGACTGCACAGTGAGCTTTATTTCTAGTTAAGCTCAGTGTCGTTCTTGGCAGTGGCAGCACGATAGAACTCATCTGTGTGTTGTCTACATATTCTAATGTGATTATGTCTGGAGAACGTGCAAAGCAGTGTGGGATTTGCTTGCAGCACGGAGGAGGACTATAAGCTGCTTTTGTAAGCTGAGATTTACTAAATAGTTGGCTTGCATGCTGGTGTGTAGTTGTGGCAGGCTGCACTTCATGAGTCAGGTTGTATCTTCCAGTCCTTTGTTGTCATGTTGTGCCTCTTTTTTTTTTTTTCCCATTTGTAAAAGTAAGATTAATACCTATTTCCAAAAGAATACTGTGAAAGTAAGTAAATTAATATATTATAAACCAGGTTGTTGTGGCACTTGTGCATGTTGCACTTAAAGAATTTGTATTTCCTATGTGTTTTGGTAAATTGCATGAAGAAACTTACATGATCCAAGACTTGCTCTCAGATGACAAATGCAGTTCATGGGCTTTTCCTACTTATCCTGAGCAGTGGGTGCTGTGAAGGGAAGTAATTGGAAGTAGCTTGGGATTATTCCCAGAGTTATAGTGATGCACTGAAGACTGGGTAGGATGCAGATACACTTCTTCAAAGAGAAAGCAAACTGGAACGGAAATTACTAAAGATGCACGTCAAGTGCATCTCAAGACTCAAGTAAACAGTTGAGGGGCTTTTTAGTCCCTTAGTAAGGTTGATGGTACTGTCATAAGAACAGATGCTGAGAAACAGAATTATGAGCTATTTGCTGGGCATAAGTGCAGGAAGTATAAACCTGAGACTGGTAAGGTTTTTGAAAGAAACAAGGAAATAACTTCCTGATGAATTTTGACTCGTGTGTTAAAGATAATGGCCCTCATGGGACCTGTCAAGGATACTTGTACTAAGTTGTGGGAGATGCAGGCAATCTTACTTGAAATAGCTCCAATCCCTAGTGAAGGAGGACAATGATACAGGAAGACAGTGGAAGTCAGAGAATTAATCAAGAACTGATTGTACTGATTTTGTCTGGGATAGAGTTAATTTCTTGATAGTAGCTAGTATGGGCCTATGTTTTGGATTTGTAATGGAAACAGTATTGATAACACAGGGATGTTTTAGTTATTGCTGAGCAGTGCTTACACAGAGTCAAGGCCTCTGCTGCTTCTTACACCACCCCACCAGCAAGTAGCCTAGGGATGCACAAGAAGTTGGCAAGGGACACAGCTGTGATAGCTGACCCCAGCTGACCACAGGGATATTCCACACCATATGACATCATACTCCGTGTATAAAGCTGGGGGAGAAAGAAGGAAGAGGGGGACGTTTGGAGTTACAGCGTTTGTCTTCCCAGTTAACTGTTATGTGTGATGCAGCCCTCCTTTCCTGGAGATGGCTGAACACCTGCCTGCTGATGGCATGCAGTGAATCAATTCCTTCATTTTGTTTTGCTTCTGCTTGCAGATTTTGCTTCACTTCTTAAACCATCTTTATCTCATCCCATGAGTTTTCTCACTTTTGCCTTTCTGGTTGTCCCTGCCATTTTGCTGGGGAGGGAGTGACTGAGTGGCTTGTGTGATGCTTAGCAGCCCACCGGGGTTAAACAACCCTGCTGAAGCATGCGTGCTTAGTAGGGATGTTCAATTGCTGGCCTGCAGCCACTGAAGGGGTGAGGGAGGGGAAGGAAAAAAAAAAAAAAGCCCTCTCAAAGGTAGGATAATGCCAGAGAAAATCATCTTTTTGGGAAAATGCCGCTGTAGTTAACTTTTAAACTGAGATGGAAGGGAAGAAGGCTAAGGGAATCTTCCCTTCCAGGTGTAATTGGGTAAAAGGAGATGCAACAATGCTTAGTAGTGGATTATCAGTAATGAGAAAGATGTTATGATGGATAAGTCCAGTAAATAATAATGGCTTTGTGGAAAAAGTGTGCCAAATACAACATATACACATAACTAAGAGCTTAAATGTGTGTAAATAGCAATAGCAACCTGAGCAAGAGAACAAAGTGACTTGAACTACTGTTGCAGGGTATAAATCTGGAAATTGCAGCAAAAATAGAAATATGTCAGGGATAGGAGGAAAGCATTCACAACTGCAACAGTAGTACTGCAAAATATACATTGCATTAGAAGGACTGAAGTGAATGTTTGCAGGATAGTACTAATCATAACAGTGCTACAGATAAACAAAAAGTAATGTTTATTAAAAAAACAACAGTTGAGTAAAAGCCACTTTCTGTTACCTTTCATTTTTCTATAGGAGGTCTGTGAATTTGTAATAGTCTTCCAATTTCTGGCTCAATTGTGAACAAAGGTCTTAGGAGTGCTGTTAGGTAGCCTATTCTTGAAAATGTATTGTGACGCTAATCATCAAGTAGAAATAGGAAGAGACTAATGCCACTGTGTCTGATAGAGCATAGAGTTTCCTGGATATTGTGGTTCTATATACCCCCCTGCTCCCTCAAAAAGTCAGGAAATCAAGAAGATCTAGATAAATGGTTATATTTTAAACAATCCTGTCTTAAAAACACAACAATTATACTCGTCCTGATAGTTTGATTTAAACTGAACAGAAGAATAAACAAACTGGTTATGGAAATAGGGCACTATTACAAATTAACTTTTCTAGTCCACTTTTGTAACCTAAGGAACGTGAAATAAACCAAGGTACTCAGGGAGATGAAGGAAGGATGAAATTTCTTCAAGTGTGAGGTGCTAAACCAGTATTGAACCTTTACCACAAGTTAGGAAAAAGGTGGGAGGGGGAGAATGTTGCAGGAGAGACACTGAAGACAAAGGTGATTGAGCTGGATGGAGAGCTGACAAGGAATATGAAGAATAAATACAGAGTTTACAGATGTTCACCGGAGAAGAATTAATAAATAGGAGCAGCATGCTTTGATGTCCAAAACGGGAGGAGAGAGTAGGAACTGACAGGAATTGATTTAAATTGGGTCATTCAGAAAGATACTAAACAATTTCAGTTTTTTTTCAGTTACATACACTTTTAAGAAAGAATAAAGAAAAAATTTGTGTTTACAGTGTAGCGAAGATGATGTAAATATAATTATCTTGATGAAGGCCCAGAAGAGAGGGATTTCAAACACAGAGCAAAAATGATAGTGGAAATAAAGTGGGATAGTGGAAATAGCTGTTTTTATGATTAAGTCCAAAATATACTTCATTAATGCCTTGTTGTCAGAGCATCAGATGTTATTCCAGAGCTCTGGGATGGGCCTTCAAAATTGCAGATATGATAGCAAGAGCTTTCTCTTGTTTTTTAAATGAGTTGAATACTCTGTACTGTAATTGAAGACTATCAGATCGTGTAGAGATTAAAATGCTTTGTGTTGCTCGCTAGACAGTAATGAAGGGATCACTGGCTTTGACAAAGAGATTAGAATGTTTGTCAAGTATACATGCTCTCTCCACAGATGCTGTGTGTATATTCAGGCTCAATAAGAAGACTAATACTATGGGATTTTGATAGGAATTCAGAGTTTATTGTGCATCCAGTTCATGTTACGCAGATTATCAAACTCATCTGTGAGGGAACAAAAATAAATTAAGGATTTATTAGAAAATAAAATGAAAGAAGTCTGTCTTATGAAAGTTTTATTTCTGAATGTTTGCTCAACGTTATTTTGTATAACCTAGGTGTGGATGTCAAGGAGGGGGTACAGCACTCTGGGTATTTAAGGAAGCATTAAGGAAGAAGTCTGCCAAAAGCTGACTACTGTACATATAAACTGCTGAATATGAACATTATGGAAATTTTTTAAATTTTCAATAAAACTTAAGATCCATTTCTTGAGGTCAGCTTGTGTTCTTAATTATGATTTATGGCTTAGAGTCATAGACTATGAAGACATACCAAGTGAAGAAGATTAATGATCCTAAGCTTGTCATAAAAAGCTGCAGGCCTACTAGAAAGGAAGAAACAATTAATAGGTACTTTAGAATATCATCTGTCAATTTACTTTATTAGGTAGAATAAAATTAATTGGGCTTACAGCACAATACAAGTATATGGAGCTGGTTATCTTCTACAGACTAATGGAGAAGTGTTACCAGGAGGAAGGGGCAAGCGTTGTCGTACTTCTGGAAAGGCACAGGTGACATGACTGTATACACTTCTAGTCAACAGTTGAGGTTTCTGTGGGAATAGGAAAGGGTACTTGCATTGTCAAGGGGAAGAGGACATTTTTGAGGAGGCTGAAAGTGGCTTGTTTACTGTAGCAAATGGAGACCAATTTATAGAAGGAAGTTTGATAATAAGGAAAAGGCTAGGAGAACACTGAAGTCAAGGGACATTGTTGATAGAAAAATAAGTGCAATTAGTTAGTCATGAATGAACATAGCTCTGAAATTTCAGAATAGGTTCATAAGCATTGGGTCAACAAGATTTTGCAATATCCTGTCATGGTTTAACCCCAGCCGGCAATTAAGCACCACGCAACCACTCGCTCTCTCCCCCACAGTGGGATGGGGGAGAGAATCGGAA
>NW_010525693.1:15700-31260 GCF_000687285.1 Phaethon lepturus | reverse complement strand
ACTCATGGTTTGAGATAAAGACAGTTTAATAGGTAAAGCAAAAGCCGCACATACAAGCAGAGCAAAACAAGGAATTCATTCACTACTCCCCATGGACAGGCAGGTGTTCAGCCATCTCCAGAAAAACAGTGCTCCAGCACACATAATGGTTTCTTGGGAAGACAGACCCTGTAACTCCAAACGTCCTTCCACCTCTTCCTCCTTCTTCACCCCAGCTTTGTATACTGAGCATGACATCATATGGTATGGAATATCTCTTTGGTCAGCCTGGGTCAGCTGTCCGGGCTGTGTCCCCTCACAGCTTCCTGTGCACCCTCAGCCTTCTTGCTAGCAGGCCAGCACAAGAAGCTGGACTGTCCTTGACTATGTAGCAACAACTCAAAACATCAGCACATTATCAACATTTTCTAATCCCAAATCCAAAACACAGTCTCATATTAGCTTCTATGAAGAAAATTAACTATCCTGGCTGAAACCAGGACACCTTCCAAACAATGTTATGGGACAAAAGCCAAACTACTTTTAACACCAAGCTTGATAAATTTTATGAAAGAAACCAGATGACATCAATTCTTCTGTAGTAGAGGATTTACACATGTGACTCAAGGTTTTTTTTTCTGATTTTCCTGTGATTGCAAATGTAGTGTTAGGCTTTGATTTTGTGTAACTCACCAACCATTTCTTATCATCCACCAAAAGAAGAAATCTTGGGTCTAAGTGGTCATTCCAAAAATATAGGATGAATGCCATGAAATTGATAAAATTTATTTTTGATGCCAAATATTTTAGTATATGGTATTTTGGTGTGTTTTAGATTTCACAGGGAAGGCTATTACTGTATAAATTACACAGTTTGTTGGCAAGTGTCTTGTTAATATTCTAACAATTAGAACTTCCTGGGATTGTTTTACAGATACATAAATTTAATTTTTTATTTTTACTTTTTCTTATATACTACTATATATTGCTTCACTGGTCTAAATGTTGCAGCCTATACCTATGTAATATCTTTTTTGAATTGACTGCGTAAAATAAGTATTTTATGTAGTACTTTCTGAGGGATTTGCATTATTGGTGCATGAGACCATAAACCATCAGGCAGCAGTGAAAACGTATTCTGGACTTCAAATATTCAGTGAGGGGAAATAGATACTATTCCAACAGTAACTGGAAGTAAAAGTTTAGAGAGAAGAGGGTGTATTACTGTGTGTGGTAATGTATGAATTGTTGGCTTGCTGTGTTGTCGTACACTCTCCCCCTTGAGCTAGTAACAACAGAGGACTGGGAGTGAAATCAACTAGGGAAAGCTATAAAAATGTATCTAGCACAGCTAAGCACAATGATGACATATTTACATGAAAGAAAAAGTTCAGTTGTTCTGCAGCTTCATTCAAAAGTTGGGGGTCTCACTTTGAATGTGGATTTTGTTCTTTTCTCCGGATCTAGGCCAAGTCTGGGAGCTTCAGCCAAAATGTGGAGTTCCTCAATTTGCTACCCAAGAGAGGTCCTAATGCCTTCTCAGCCTTCTGTGAAGCTCTACGAGAAACCAAACAGCAGCATCTGGAGGCAATGATCTTGAACACAACATCCAGTCTGAGCCATGGGGTTGCAAGGGTACAATAGTTTAAAAAAAATAAAATGGATGCACTGCATTTCAGATTGGGTTTGGGCACAAGTGGTCTTTTACAAATGGAAAAAAAGTTGTTTACAAAGGACAGGATGGGTTTTCGTTGCAAATTGAAACTTGTAGTAGCCTTAGTAAAAGCAGAGGGGAAGAAATTTGGGAAAAAGACAATTTTCACACAGAATCACAGGATGGTAGAGGTTGGAAGGTACCTCTGGAGGTAATCTCGTCCAACTCCCATTGCTCAAAGCAGAGTCACCTTGAGCAGGTTGCCCAGGACTGCATCCATATGGCTTCTGAATATCTCCAAGGATGGAGACTCCACAACCTCCTCCGGTGCTTGGACACCCTCACAGTAAAAAAGTGTTTCCTGGTATTCAGAGGGAGCCTCTTGCATTTCAGTTTGTGCCCATTGCCTCTTGTTCTGTCACTGGGCACCACTGAAAAGAGGCTGACTCCATCCTCTTTGCACCCTCTCTTCAGTTGTTTATGTACACTGATAAGGTACCCCTGAGCCTTTTCCAGGCTGAACAGTCGCAGGTCTCTCAGCCTTTCCTCGTATGTAAGGTGCCCCAGTCTGTCATCTTTGTGACCTGCTGTTGGACTCTCTCCGGTATGTCCATACCTCCTTTGTACAGAGGAGCCCAGAGCTGGACACAGGACTCTAGGTGCAGCCTTGCCAGAGCTAGTAGAGGGGAAGGATTATCTACCTTGATCTGATCTGCTGGCAACATTCCTCTTAATGCTGCCCAGGATACCATTAGGCTTGTTTGTGACAAGGGCACATTGCTGGCTCATGTTCAACTTGGTGTCCACCAAGTCTCCCAGGACCTTTTCTGCAAAGCTGCTTTCTAGCTGGTGGCCCCCAGCATATACTGGTGCATGGGATTGTTCCTCAGGTGCAGAACTTTGCAGGTTTCTTTGTTGAACTGCACAAGATTCCTGGATGTTCTTACATCCAGCATGTTCTTAATTGATGTGTCGTCAGGAACCCAAAAGATGCAAAGAAAATATTTTCTCTGAAATCTTTTTAATTTAGTGTTCAGTGATTCTCTGAGTAGAAAGCTACTGAAAGCTTTGTCAGTTGAGAGAGGGACTCTATTTTGTTATTTTTATTTTCACCTTTTTACTGTCTGCAGTGGTCAGCATTGGACTAAAGGAAGAATTTAATAAAGATTCAATATTCTCAGTGCATTGACAAGCATGGAATCTCACAGTAAACGTATTTTATATGAAAGAAGGGAGACCTGATATTTTTGAGCAGGCATGTTCCCTTATTAAAAATGTAGGATTTATTAGACTACACTTTCTGGGTTTTTTGTTTTCAATTGTGCTTTACTGTACAAACAACGAAATCTTGAAAGCAAACGAAAAGATGAGAATCACTGGACAAATCAAGTTTTGGCAAAAATGGAGAGGATATGACCACACTGTAGGGTTTACAAACTGGGGATTTGAGTAGAAGTAGAGATGTGCAAAGAAGGGAAGGAATTTTGCATTGACAGAAAATGCTGCTGCTATCTTGTCATGATGTTTCATTTGGATGTGAACCATATTACTAGTTTTTAAGTCACACATACATGTATGTAAACATATGCATTTTTGTTCCATGATACCTACAGGCGTGTACTGTAGAGAAAAAAAATAGCTGTTTTATGCTACTCTCTCTCATGGATTGATTGGATGTCTTGTAGCTTGAACACTGTTATGGATCAAATCTTCCATTTCCTGCCAGTGAATCATGTAATTCAAAGAAACTGCGCTGGACTGGTGAGTCACATACGACTTTGTGAATACTTGATTGGATATCTGGTTGGTTGCTTCTAATTTCTTAATACTCTATTAATTAAATTCTAGAAATTAGCTTGCTACCACTTTGCTCATCCCAGGAACACAAACTTGACAGTGAACTGACTATATTGTGATCAGATGCAGGAGGCAGAATTAGGCTAGAAAATGAAAGTGAAATAGCATGTTGGAAGAGAGAACCCAATCAGTTTCTGGTCAGCTTCATTTATTCTTACAGGAAATGTTGTTGCTTAAACAGTACTTGTCAGTAAAACTTGAGATTTTTCAAAGATTTTCTTCTTTGTTTAAGATTTGTAGTAGACTTTAATTCAACTAGAGCTGTGAAAAGATTATGATCTGGGGCAGTGTTCCTTAACATAGACTTTCTTCTTAGCAAATAAGTTTAAGTGCAAGGCCTTATATATGTTACATGGGCCCAACATAGATTTCTGTAGCTTCGGTCAAGTGCGGCAAATCAGCTTTCTTTAGCAAGCATTTGTGACTTCCATCAGGGAACTGGTTGCTGGAATGAATCTCCTTGATAGTTTTCGTGTTGCCTCTGGTAATGCCTGTAGTACATTCCCTAACCACAGGTTTAACTGTGTGCTGGTTACTAGGAGCTCTCTCTGGTGTTAAAGAATATTTTTTTTTAATTATAGATAAAAATAGATTAAAAGCCTTAAAATAGATTTTTAAGTTTTTTTTTTTATTTAGGTGCAAAGGTTATAGAGTTGGGTTGTTGGGTTTTTTTTAGAGCATATGTTCCTCCAACCAGGAGAGCCATGTCTCAGAAGGCTGAAAAAGGATTTTAAAGGAGATCATGAATGTCATTAGCTCTGTTTCTTCAGGATAGGGTTTGTCTGTAAATGGCAAATGGTTGATTATCATTCCCCTCATTTGCTCTTATCAAGAAGAAAGAGTTGTTCAGAGACACGTAAACAAAACAGGGCATTTCACTTCATGGAAGTTAAAAACATGTAGTTTGGTCACTTATGCAGGTGTTCAGCAAAAAATAAAAAATAATTGTATCCAGTGAGCATGAGAGGCCTTTTATGAAAGGAAAAACACTATTCTAATTGAATATTTCTAGCAGTGGATTGTCAGCCTAACTGTGAAAGGAATAACTTACGGCACAAAATGACAGAAAGCACACACTCTCTAACTTTAGATGAGAATTCTGTCTTCATACTGTGCACTAGACAAAAAGTTGCCAATTAAAATTATAAAAAAATAATTATACCATTCCGGTACTTTTGTTCTTTCTGCTCTGTTTCATTGTGTGTCTGTAGTCCCTGATCAAGGGAAAATTTTTAGAGGTATGAATAGTATAATAGAGGAATATGCCCAAGACCACATACTTCAGAATTTGCAAGTTACTACCTTAAGGCAGAGGTTTTCTAGTTGGAATTTTTTATTGTTATTGATATGTTTGTTTTGCACAGAACCAATGGAACATTCCTTGGATAATGGAGATGGTCCTCCACTTCCTCCAGTGAAGTATTGCACTCCTGAATTTTATCGTGATCATCAGCACTTGGTAAGTAGTTGACAGATAAAATCTCCTAAGATGTGAAAGATGTGACGTGTCTGGATATATCAGCTGAACACGTGCTACTTAAAACTGAGTCGGAACACATGCTTCATTGGGATACAGATCAATGTTGTGCTATTTGTGTAACTGAAAGATGTTACCAGTCATGTTTGATTCGAGGTAGTTCCAATTTACAGGTGTCAGGAAATTCTGAGAAGTTCTGTAGCTCTGTACAAATCTCTGCCTCTGATTTTTGTTCATTAAGAGCTTTGTGAAATGCCTTCTGTTCTGTTGCTCTGTGTAAGCTGTCAGTATTACTGCCTCATATTTATTTGTCTGCATCCTCATCTTCTGTATGATGTAAATCTGCAAATGACTGTAAGATACTAGAACTGTGTTTGAACTAGTAGTCACAGTCTTGGCTGTTTTAATTGCCAACTTGTACCCAGAAGAGTCTCTCCTTAGGCTCAAGAACCAGATCAGGATTCTGTACAGGGTAGAACAACTTGCCCAGAGAGGTGGTAGGTGCCCCATCCGTGGAAACATTCAAGGTCAGGTTGGACAGGGCTCTGAGCAACCTGATGTACTTGAAGATGTCCCTGTTCATGGCAGGAGGGTTAGACTAGATGACCTCCAAAGATCCCTTCCAGCCCAAACCATTCTATGAGTCAATGAATTTCTATTCCTCTGCAGCGTTAGAAGTTATGTAGGTAGTCTAATTACTTCTTGTTTATTCTGTTTGTAAAGCGTAGGTTGTGGTGGGATAAGCTTAAGGAAAAAAAAAAAATTTCTTGTAATGGGACAGACACTTTACTAGGATTACACAATGTGCTAACACTTAACACTTCTGTCACAGGCCCTGACAGCAAAACAGATTTTTTTTTTTAACTATCTACTGGGGAAACCTAATTAGGCAGCGTCAGTGTGAGCTTGCCTTGCCTCCTTTTACATCTGCTTCTGGATACACCCTTTTTGATATGCTCCTTTGGTATTAAATTTCACTTCCAATTTACAGGAGTGTTAGTAACTGATTTACTACTGATTTGTTGTGGAGTGAGAGGGAACTTATTTTGAAGAGACTCCTCTCAAATTAGTTCTTTCCCTGTTAACCTTTTTTGCCAGCCACATAACTTTCAGGATCAGTGACTGATAGTCCCTTGCTATTAAAATTACACTCACATGCTATTTTACATCTCTCTCTGCTCCCAACAGCAATTAAGAAATCTTAACTAAGTTTTACATAGTATTGTCCTAAGGCCTTTGATGAGAATGACAGAAATATGTGGGGCTTGTGCTGGGTGAGGGTGGGGAGAGGGAAAAAAGTTAGCAAGACCTAATTCACAGTTTGAAATGTATAAGCTGTGTTTCTTTTAAAACGAGAAATAAGGCAAGCTAGTATAACATTTTAATAATAGTGTTGTAGGATCATCAGTTATGGAGACTTGCAAATACAGTTGTCTTTGGGACCCTTTGCAATACAAACATTTATTTTATTTATTAAAAAAACTTCAAAAATTTGATCTCTACTGGTTTTTTTGCCTTTTCAATTCAGAAGTCTTGCATATCATATCAAGCTGGTATATAGGGATTGATGTTCTACTCTAAAACTCTATTATTTCCTTGCGTAGTCTACACTTACCGATTTTAAATCTTCTTCTTAGGCATATAAACTGATATCAGAGCCCCGAGGCTTAGCACTTATTCTCAGCAATGTCCATTTCAGCAGTGAGAAGGACTTGGAGTATCGTGCAGGGGGAGATGTGGACTGCATTTCCCTGGAGATGCTTTTCAAGCATCTTGGGTATCAAGTGACTGTGTTTCATGATCAAACTGCACAGGTAAGGGGGATGGATCCCAGTACTTCACAACCAGTATGGATGAGAGTTTGTAACTGTTACATAAACATCTTAAGAGGTTTCCTTTGGTATAACTAAGCTTGAACAGGAAGATGTGAATGGTCACTTAAATAGAAAATAAAACTAAATGGGATGATGTCTGCTAGCATACTGACAAATATGAAGAAGCTTGGAAGGCAGAGGACTTTAGGATGGAAAGTAGGTTCACAAAGGACCACAAGAGGTACTACTCTAGTCTTGACCACTTGTAGTGCAAGGGGCAAGAATTTCTAGACCACACCTGGCATATGTGTTAAAACTACAAATTAATAAAGTCTCCACTTTATGTAGACTTTTCCAGTGATCTGCTATCCTGAAAGTTAAACTTTACGAATATTTGACCTAAGCTTTGCAAGTGTAAGTGATGTTTTCATGTCCTTTCACTGATGGACTCAATTGCCATCCTATTTATTAGTCTTCCAGTACCTATGCAGTTAAGTTTCACTCTTTCAGTTGTTGCTTTGCTAAAGTGGCTCTGCTTCACTTAAGAAAATTGGCAATGTTCCATGATTGACTGAATCAAGCCGTGATCTTTCTCTAGGAGTGCAATTGCTGCATTCTCCAGCCTCATTTGTTCTTATTCCTTGTAGATCCCTATGAAACCAAGTGGTACGGGACCTGTTAAAGAGTGTTTTATTCAAGGCAGCTTTTGCAACGTTATAATAAGATTTTTGCACTTGCCATGTTGCCAGAGTTCCTGAAGTTTTCCACTTTAAATTGTTGTTGTGTTTTGATTGCTAGTGTTCAAATGCCTGAAGTACTAGACTATGTATCTATTAAGTGGCTCCAATACCCCAGCCAGACTCAAGGGTCAATGTAAAACCTCTATAAGATATCAGTTGATTTCTCCTATGTTGAATCCACATGTGCCACCTCAAATATTTGCTGCATCCCCCTGTTGGCCATATAGAAATGTAGATATTCTAAGTGATTTCCACTTCATAATGTTATACTTAGGACTGAATATTACATAAAAGAACAAGAGCATTTTGCTGATTTTTTTTTTATGGAACACATGTCTTTTGTCCTGTAAATTTGATGTACTTAAGGTTTATTTCATAACAGGAGGACCATTTGTGTTCTTCCTGTACCTTTATGTTTTTCCCCGTACATTGACCCACTTTCCCTGTGCAAGTCTGGAAAGTTGGGGTTTTTTTCCTCTCTTCCAGGAGATGCAGAATGCATTGAAGAGATTCTCTAAGCTGCCAGATCATCAGGATGTGGATTCCTGTATTGTAGCTTTACTTTCCCATGGTGTGGAGGGTGGGGTTTATGGCAGTGATGGCAAAATACTACAGGTATATTCCTGTATCCTGATGTAATGTGTTGTTGTAGGTTATATCTTGGAAAGTAACAATTGAAAGAGGGGGGGGAAAAAAAAGTTTAAAAAAAAAAGGAGAGAATGAGAAGGTGAAGTGATGGGAGACTGAGGATTTACATATTTCTAAAAAGGAAAAAATAAGGGCTTGTGGGAAGAAAAGGGCAGGGGTCTGTCTGAGAGGTCTATAAGATAAAAAAAAGGCATAGAAGTACGGCAGGTAGGAGAAGTTATTTCATATTCTCTTTTTGTACAAGTGCTAGGTAGAGTGAATGAACTCAAAACTAGTAGGAGCTGGGGGAGGCGGGGGGAAGAGATGTGTTTGTCACACTGTTAGTTTGGAGATAAAAGAGAAAATACCAAGATTTAATAGATGTAATAACCAAAATACAGGGAAGCAAAGTGGGGCTGGGTTTGGCTCACAGAAGTCTACAATGAAGAATATTTACCTTCTTTCTTCTCACAGTTGCAGGAGGCTTTCCGGCTCTTTGATAATGCAAACTGTCCAAATCTCCAGAATAAGCCCAAAATGTTCTTTATTCAGGCCTGCCGGGGAGGTGAGTGCCCAAATACTAAAAGCCATGTATTTCGCATGCCATTATGGCTCACTTTACACACATATACACCCTCACATTCAACTTGCTGTCAACTCTCCTCTTTGCTTCTCTCAGGTGTAAGTGGGACCCATATTCACCTCCCTCTGCCCTGCTGCTGCCACTGCATCTGTTGCTCTGTAAGTGTCTTTTGCTCTGCATGAGGTGTGTGCATTGACTTGCAGACCCCAGAGCACCTTAGTGATAAAAAATTCATATCATATCCCACTCATATATTGAGGGGATTAAAGTCTCCAGTTTTCACTCCATCTAGGCTTTTCCAGTGATCTGCTATCCTAAAAGTTAAACTTGGCAAATATTTGACCTAGCCTTTGCAAGTGCAAGTAATGTTACTCTTGCTATGCCTGCAAGGAGTGGGGCATATGATGCATCAAATTGCAGCACCCAAGAAGAGTGGTACACTAGCACGGGGTCTTGTCTGAGGTCCTGTCTTTCTCTTGATCCCAGATGTGCTGTGTCTCTGGTGATGGTGTCTCTTGAGCTATCAGGCTCCAAGTCATCATCTTTTTTATTTTTTTTTTTTTTCCTTTAATTCTATCCTGCTTTCAACCTCCAAATGACCTTTCCTTATACCCTTTTCCACATAGTATTGTGGTTACAGAATTCTTTTCTTGATTCTCCTAGACTTGTTCTTTTTCCACTCTTACTTTTTTTTTAAATCTGCTATTCATTTTTCCCCCTGTTGTAACTAAACACATGTCTGTAACTACCTTTCAGATCTGCTAGTGACCAAATTTTTCCCTAAAGTATTTGGACTTTTTGAGATAGCTGTGAAACTGCAGGTACTCTAAAGAGAAGTTCTGTTCTTAGAAAGCTTTGTTTTTTCCCTTGTGATAGAGTTTTTCTAGAGTGTATGCTTTTTCCCCTTCTTTTCCCTTGTTCCTTGCAATTGTCTCCCTTCTTTTTCACTTTTAGCTGAACTTTATAGTTTGTCCTCTAGCCAAGAGAATGTTTCCTTCACCTGTTACCTACTCATGTTTAATCACAATGCAGAGAAAAACCTATAGTCTACATGGTATTTTGGGTATTAAAAATATTTGATCCTTTAAGCATTTGGAAATACTGCAATGTGCATGTTTAAAATACGAATTGAATGTGATTGCTTTCCTTATGTTGTTGAACCTTTAGATACTCTTGAACAAATGTGAATATGCAGACTCATAACAGTGTGGAAATAAGTGGCAGCTGACCTAATTAGGTAACTAAGTTTATTTGACTGTAATGTTACCATAATGGGTCTGTTCACATCAACAAAAGAGGCTTGGCCTTCCTATTCCCAAAAAGATTTCAGTTAAGAAAGGTATGCAAAATGCTGTAGAAATACTGGAATACTGAAAACCAGAAATGCTGGAATACTGCAATAGGCAAAGGATTGAGACTTGAGCAACTGAAAGGGAAAAATCTCTAATTAAAAAAAAAAGCACAAAATTGCCTTTTTTTTAAACCTCTCTTTTAAACTTTGATTAATAGTTGGAGGGGAAAGCCAGTTACAAAGTAATTGAGCCGTCAACAAAAATGTGTACTTTTTCATGTTAGCATTCGAAGGTTAGACTAGCAAATACAATTTTTTGAAAAAAAAGCAGCATTTGAAAGACTGTATAAATAGTGTGGACAACTTTAGATTAGTAATCAGTCTCTCTATGCCATGCAAGTTAATTAGAACCAGTTGAAACAAAATGAGAAATACACAGGTTATTCTTCTTCCCTAAGTTTATGTAATAGGCCTTATCTGTCTTCTATTAATGAAACATTAAAAATGTAGATAAAGAAGAGTTGATACAGTCTACTTAATTTCTCAAGGGCCTTTGGCAGGAATCTACTAAAGAATTGGAGGTAGTCCACCTACAATCATGGGTCAAAAACTGGTGGCAACAGAGGCAATGGGAAAAGACAAATAGTCAGATTTCACTGTGGCATAAAATGAGACTTTGAAGCCGCTTAACATCTGTGTTTAATATAGTAGTTGACCCAGAAAAGTGAAGAACTATGGTAAATAATGACAAATAGGTACTTAGCAGTTATTTAAATCAATTGGGAAAACAGTGATCTGGGAGCTTCAGTAAAATTTAAACAGACTGGATTGATTTGGGTGGCAGTTATTGGTGATATAAAGTAGAGGTTAAGTATACAGAGGAATAATCTGATAGGGTTAGTGCTTTACACTTTTAGTTACACTGGTAAGTTGATTGGAATGGTGTTTGAAGACAAATATATGAGGAAGACATCTAATTCTGAAGCTTTGTTCAAAATGGTTTTGACTTTTATATATTATGGGATGATGACAGTGAATAATATAGCTTGACTGTAAAATTACTTGAGTCATATCTGAAATAACATAGTGTGAACAGTACACTAAATTTTTAAGAAGACACAGAACTAAAAGGATTTGGAGAAGTGTGATAAAAGACATGAAAAAAGTGCGGTTAAAAATGGAAAAATTCTCATTGCTACCTTAAAGAGATGATGAAGGAACTTGATGGAAGTAATCAGGAAGTTTTGAGCTGTGGAGCCTTAATTATAGGCTATATCTAGCCTGCCAAACAATCACACCCCTCCCACTGCAGCTTTCATTTTGGAGGAAAAGAACAATGTTGCTGACTTAAGAACTGACCATTTCCTGTGCATAATTATGAGATGCCACTGCCTGTAAAAAAGTTAGAAATCCAAATACATTTCTTGGGCACGACCTGGCAACAAAACCTAGAGCCATCTGTAAGTTCTATAAGTTTGGGGTCAAATTATTTTGCCTTTTACTATTGTACAATTTACACTTTTGATTGAATCAAGTGATATTATAGTCAGGATTTAGAACTAGGTGAGATATTTGGTCCATTTTTTTGATGTCTTGGAGGTAGACGTTAGCAACTAAAATTATAGCTCTCATCTGAGTTCTGCAATAAGTAGGTGGTTAGCATTGCAAACAGGACAACATTTTTGGACACTTCTACGGTAGGTAAAAGTGGAAAATAGAAACTTTTAGAGCTAGGCATCAAATCCTTCCATGCATGAAGAAATATCAGAAACTTATTTGCTTTCCCGTTATCCCATGATCTGCATAGGAAGGGGTGGGGGGAGGCAGGAATCAGTCAGCATGTGGACTAACAGTCCTGTTAGGTTGAGCAGGTTCAGCACTTGTTGGTATTTATCTGCATTAGTTTGTGCAGAAGAACTTTTAGATGAGTTTTAAAAACAGATGAAAAAGCTTGAAGTTTGTGCTTGAAGTTTATGCAAAAGCTTTCTGCTTGACAGCAGTTCTGGCATTGGTGACCAGAGCCCAAAACTAAGGAAGTACAGGAAAACTACAGGTAATTCAGGATTTTTTTTTTTTTTTTTTTTTTTTCTTCTCTGATCCTCCTCCCACCCTCCAGATGAGACAGACCGGGGAGTGGATCAAAGAGATGGGAAAGAATGGTCAAATTCTCCAGGTTGTGAGGAAAGTGATGCAAACAAGGAAGAAAATCTCAAGCTGCGTCTGCCTACATGCTCTGATATGATCTGTGGATATGCTTGTCTGAAAGGTACCGAGGAGAGGCTCTAATTGTTAGGGCAGAAGGAGTTTTTACGTGTTTGTGTTCCTCAGAAACTTCATACACACTTTATTCTCAGGCACTGCGGCTATGCGAAACACCAAGCGTGGATCCTGGTATATCGAGGCTCTCACCTCTGTGTTTGCAGAGGACTCCCGAGACACTCATGTGGCTGACATGTTGGTGAAGGTGAGCTGGAGTGTCTTTCCTCTCCCACACTTACCTGATTTCTGAAGAGCCTTTCAGTGCTTCAAATTGCTAGGATTAATCTACCATTAAAGCAATTGTTCTTGCCTTGTTTCTAGCAAAATTATTAGTTCTTTCCCCGTGTGTGTATATATATATTTATATACAGTCCCACAGCAGTTCAACGAAAGTAAAAATGCTGTTTCTTTGACTCCATCCATTTCACTTGTGTGATTGCATGGTGAACTTATGAGAAGAATTAGTCTGGCTTGCCAAGAATTACTTTTCTTCTATAGAAATTGCTTTTTTTCAGGTGGATTCCTTCCCTGACCTGGCTCACCACATAGCTGCACAAGTGCTTGCACTCACATAAGGGAAAGATTAAGAAAAGGGGAGAAGAGGGAATGAAGACAGAAGTGTGACCACGGCAACTTGAGCTGCTGTGGAACTGCACCCTAGTTCTTTATCCTTCTAACAATCTAGAAAGACAATACATAGGGGGCTGCTTAATAAGTTAAACAGAATAATCTATGAGTACAGAAAGCAATGACATTTTTCTTACTTTTGTTTTCTTAATCCTTCTAGTCATTTTGGTTTTTTTAATCTCACATCTAGGTGAATAGTCAAATCAAGCAACGAGAAGGTTATGCCCCAGGCACAGAATTTCACCGCTGCAAGGAAATGTCAGAATATTGTAGCACGCTCTGTCGGGACCTTTACCTGTTTCCTGGCTATCTACCAGGAAAATAACCCTGCCGGCTCTGTTGGAAAAGAGATCCTGCCAAAGCTGAACTTTGAGGATGGATGGCTATGTTTTCATTCTTACGGGCTGTGATATAAATAAGTGCAAGCAAAGAATACTTGTTTGTATCTGGCCACTCCAATTCTTGATGTTTTCTTCTAAAATAGTCTGGAAACACTCTTTGTAGTCTGATTCAGTTCAGGATTTAAAATTCTAATATTCTGTCTTATTCCATATGTACAGAAATTGATGGAAAGAAGATCGGCACTGGAACTGGGAAGAAATGGGAACATCCTTTGGAAGGATACATAAGGACATTTGTAAGCAAAGTGAATGTGAAACGGGAAACAGACTATTCAGACAATTTTTTTTTAAAGTTAAGCCTTTCTGAAAGGAAAATTATTCATGAAATGCTGCTTATCTTATGCTTGTATTTTAAAATTTTTAAATACTTTCTGACTGGTTCTTCGTACAGTCAGCTCCTGTGCACATTAGAAAAGGGCTCCATTGTGAAGGAGAATCCTTCCCCTCCCTAAAATGAAAGGTTATTGTTTTCAGTACTTGATACTTTCCTGTCCATCTTGGTCACTTAAAAGTCTATTTTTGCACATTCCTCTGTAGCCAAGTTATCAAGAGAACTACAGGACAGCCCAGGTTATCAGCAAAACAAATAGAGATCCAGGATTTCTCATACAGACAAATAAGCCTCCATAAACTGCCCCAGAAATAGTTTTTAATCTAGAAATTCTAGATTAGCTCCCCTTAGTCACAAAAGTGAACAACTGCATGGAATATTACTTTTGAGGAATTTTTTTGCCATAGTACCTGTGTGTCAGCACGGGCATAGCATTCAGTCCACCAACTTCTCAGGAGTCTATAAATTGCACTGTACAACTGAATCCCTGAAAGCCTACAGCCTCGTTCAAAAGGATCTTTTGTCTTTTGTTTCATTAACAAAAATATTCAAGGCAGCTCTGTACAGCCTAAGCGTGTTGCTTGGATTATTTATCACAGCAGTTTGCTTCCCTTTTAAATGAAAGAGAAGAGTTTCACATTATTACCCTGTTATGTGAGTTTTCTTTCTTTAGCCATGATCACTTAAAGCTGTTTAGCTAATACTCTTTGCAAAGTGTCACTTCAGGTGGTCAATAAGAAATGCTGTGGCATCACTTCTTTTGGAAATCTCCTACACAGTCTCTTCATGCTGTAATTTGTCTCTTGCTTGTGTCCAGTTGCAATTACTCCCATTTGATGTGACGTGGGAGATGGGCATTGTTCTCTCTTTTGTGGTAGAGATAGATTGTGATATACTGGGTTACATATGGACTACGATGTGTTCACTTGAGTCTCAGTTTTCTCTGTTTTGTAGCAGTAGGTTGGCGTAGTTTCTGGCTTACTCTTTTTATGTAAGTGTGTCTTTTAAAATACTTTTTTGAGGATAGAATTATGAATAGGAAGCACAAAAGGATATGGAGGGAGGCTGGAAAGTTAGGCATGTGCTTTTTTATTGTTCTGCCTAGGAAAACAAAGGCTGTGTTTCCTCCAGCTGACAAAGGTGCAGCATTAACATGCATCTTGCACTTTTCTTACGCACAACATGTGATAAACAAAACAAGGATCATACTTGCCAGTTGGTGCCTTACTCTGAAGTTTAACATACCAGTTTAGGGGATGTTGTACTTCGCTGGAGTATAAACGTTTTCTTCCTGAGTGCTCCCTCTGAAATGGTGCAATATTTTACAGATACGTATGTTGATGAAGCAGTCCACTGATGGATTAGAGTTCTGTAGGATTGCATCAAGTTGCATTATCACTGCCACTTTCGTATAAACTTTTTGTATACTTGTATTTTACTGTCTTGAGGTGTCAAAATAAAGAATTCTGGTTTGATTAATCTGTGCAGTATCTTCCATTTGAGGAGTTATACCTCTGTGCAGAAATGGAGCTTCTATATAAAGACAATTTTGCATAATTTCTTGAGATACTACCTCCCAGAGGTGCTTTTGAATTCTCAGACAGAAGCCTGCTACTTGCTGTAACCAGTATGGGCTACTTGCGAATTTTGATAACATCTGGACAAAAACAAAATTAATACATTTTTAATAGAGAGATACGAGCTAGAACAACCAATTAGGAGGCTGCTGTTGTATTTCAACATGTAAAATATTTAGGCTGGGAAAATTGGGCTTGGTGTTCTCAAAGGAAGAGCTAATGCCAAAAAGAAGGGCTCCTGAAAAAAAAAAAGAGTTTTAGAAGGAGGAAGGGCCAAGAAAGAAGGTGAAGATACGATCTGGAGGAAAGGTACGGGAAGTGGGGGAAGATCCAGGGCATCAGG
>NW_010525693.1:0-15669 GCF_000687285.1 Phaethon lepturus | reverse complement strand
ATGCCGAGAGGCCTTGACCTGTAATGCCCAAGACTGGTAACTGCAAGCAGCTGCACAGCACAGAACCAACACGACTTTCTGCTCCACCTTCACAGACCAGCAGTGATCTTGCTGCTGGGAAGGGAAGCTGAGACTTAGGTAATGCACGTGGGAGAAAGCCAGTGGGTGAGTGTGAAATAAGAAGGTAAAAGCTCTGTTCTCTTTACTTATAAAATAAATCTCTGTATCCAGACCTACTAGAGGTTGTCATTTACTCTGTCTCATCTGTGACACCTAGAAGGGTGTTTCCTGTCTTCTAAGTTCTCTTTTTTTATGGGGAGAGTACACTCTTTTTTCAGTAATACCAAATTCTGGTACAGGGAATCTAGTTACTACTCTTAGTAGCAATTCCACTACTAGTAATTACTAGTAATTCCACTGCTAATTACTGTGCAGAAAGTGTTTCCAGTAGTACAGAAGATGAAGTAAACAAGACATTCGTATTTTCAGAGAAATAAGTTTTGCGCTACTAGCATGATTTAAGGAACAACTTTAATAGCAGGAAAGTGTTAACCCCATCAACATTTTGGCTCAAAACCAAAAGAATAAGGTCAAAAGTTCTGTTTTGTGAGATGGAGTGAAAAACAGCGAACAGGACATAGACAAGGTATTTTACAAATCTTGAGTTGCATGAAAATCATTGTATTTATTAGTAGAACAACACAACTGTAGTAATTCTAAACTGATTTTGTTTCCTTATTTGCCATCATGAAAAGTAATAGATACTCGGAGGATTTGACTTTGTAAAAATAGTCACTGATCTGCTTAAAAATTAGGATGTATAGAATGGTATTGAAAGAGGGCATGCTTTCCAAAACACCAAAAGATTTGACTAAATATCTATAAAACATCTTGTAAAATAAAATTTATGCCAAGCTAAGATTATTCCTAGCATACAGTGTACCTGTGTTGTGCAATGTGTTCTTACCCTTGTCTTTAGGATGTGAGAATTCTTCGCTACGTCACAACACTAGATTATTAAGGTAGGAGAAGGAAATGCAGGAAAAGAAGATACTGTTGTGGAATAGATCATCTTCATTACATAAAGATGATGTCATTAGCATATGCATACAGGAAACAGTTTATTTTAAAGAAAGGAATGAAGTATGAATCTGCAGAGAAGTTAAAATCAACCATGGTCATAGGGTCAGCACCCTTGGTGAGGCAGTTTCACTAGGCACGAGTACTAAGTTCTGCTTCATGCAATTTGGACTAGTGTTGCTGCTTTTGCCAATTCTACATGTAGAATTCTTTCTTGTGAAGGTTTGGTATTCCTTTGTTTCCATTCATCTGCATCTGATACCTTGTTATGTAAGTCTCCGTGCCGTATTTTCACATAAACTTATGCCTGCGTGCACAAATTCTTAAGGAGACATCTTCTGTGTAATTCACTACATCTTTCAAAGAGCTCCAAGTTATATTCAGACTTCTA
The DNA here is from genome assembly GCF_000687285.1 of Phaethon lepturus. Taxonomy (NCBI): domain Eukaryota; kingdom Metazoa; phylum Chordata; class Aves; order Phaethontiformes; family Phaethontidae; genus Phaethon; species Phaethon lepturus. The sequence continues at coordinate 14,198 of NW_010525693.1, read as the reverse complement.
TAACTTTAGAAAAATAACTGGAATTGTTGTGGTTTAGGTTGTTGATTTTTTTACTATTTCTTCCTTTGTGACTCCAAGAAGTTCTGATTTTCAGCTGCAAAATAAGGAGAAACAGTAACACTTCTCATGGAAAGCATGCTTTGACAAAGGTAAGTGTCATGCTGCATTGAGAAAATATTTAGATTTGGATCTGTTATGTTCAGGTTGTAAAGAAAAACACAAACTAGCTAGCTGTTAGTATTCAGTTGCTTGTAAAGTGACTTAAATGGTAAGGGGAAAAGGTCACACTGAGCATAGGCTTAACTTTTATAAATTGATTTTACATAGAAATAAACAGTTACGGGATACTATAAGCTGCCACTGCCTCTAGCAGCTCTGTGGCTTGGGTATGCCCTCTGCCCAGCCCAGAAACCCCGGGCTTTCTGTCCCGGGGTGATTTTCCATTTGCAGGTTCAAAGAGTAGCAAGGCCGAATCTGCATCTTGGAAGCAGACATACGGAGGACACTGGTGTGGCTGGCTATACAGACTGCAACAGGTAAGGCACTGTCTTCAGCAACACCTACCTTCAGAGCTACTAGGACTCAAAGCGTTAATAAAGACAGCCACCTCCCCTTTCTCTTCTTTGGCTGGTAAGGGTTGATGTTCAGTAGTGAAAGCACTTGCATTCCCACTCTCTAGATTCACAAGCACATTCATGGATCCACTGAGTACACAGAGAGCATGGTCCCTCTGTCTCTCCCATACCCCTGCCTAAATCTTGGGCCTTCTTATCTGCTCCATGGGTCTGCTACCTGGTGGCTAGGCCAGCTTGGTGACTCAGGGGTATCTCATCAGTGTACAATGGGCACAACTGAAACACAGGAGGCTTTGTCTGAACATCGGGAAACAGTTTTACTGTGAGGGTGACTGAGCACTGGAGGAGGTTGCCCAGGGAGGTTGGGGAGTCTCCATTCTTAGAGATAGTCAAAAGCCATGGTCTTAGGCAACTGATTCTAGGTGGCCCTGCTTGTGCAGGCGATTGGACCAGATGACCTCCAGAGGTCCCTTCCAACCTCAACCGTTCTGTTATTCTATATGAAAAAGATACTGCATGTTGGTTATGCCAGTGGATGAAGCTTCATGAAGGTACAAAGACTGTGTGGAAGGCTGTTTGTTTGTGGTGAGGTATTGTGGACAGGGAATCAGCAATAAAGGGTATGCTTTAAGAAAAAATATGTTAAGTGTGAGGACACCATGTAATTTATATAAGAAATAGTCTTTCAAGGCCTGCTAGGAGAACTTGCCCTCTCAGATGCTGACACTTCACAAAGTTGTCCCTGAAACAGGTTGTAGGAACAACCCTGCTCAAGTTTCAGGGTGGTTGTCTTGTCTCTAATTTTGGTTATTTTTTATTTCCATGCTCTTCCCGAGTATCTCTCTGTCATCAGCCCCCATTCTTTCTATGGTCCCACTGTTGACCCCCTCCAAAGGCACTGAATAATGACACTGCCTGAGAGAGGAGAGGGAAACCTTACCTCCTGTTAATTTACTGAGCTGTCCTGGTGCCAGGGCAGCAGAGAGTTATTAAAGCAGGGAAGCTGCTGCTGTGTCCAAGCCCAGACTGAACAGGAGGGGGCAGGGAGTCTCTGGTTACATGCTCCCTCTCTGTCTTTCCTTCACCAGTAACCTTCTCTCTCAGGGTGCTCTGCAAGATTTTAGCTGAAGCCTTGTGTCTGTTTCACTCTGTGATTTTGCTGTGGAGAGCAAACGGGAAGACGTTGCCCTGAAAACCCTTACTCTACAGGACATCGTCTTCTGGGGATATGACTGGGGGTGCCTCTCCAACAAAAGCGTTCCGATACCAGCAAACTCTGGTGAGTACAATACCTGCAGGAGGACAGAATGTTTCCTACGCAGTAGCTGTTCCCTTGTCTGCTTAGGGGGCTAAACGCTTTATTTGCCTACAAATATCCTTCCCTGTTTGTATTAGGAAGAATCTGTGGAAGTTCTGCCTGAGCACATGCCCCAGTAGCGTCCTCTTCCAAGAGAGAATGAAGCCATATTCTCTTTTTCTCAATGTGAAAATGGGAATCATTCCTAATCCCCATGGGTGAAAAATTTACATCACTGAATTCACTGGACAAGGAAGAAAATGCTGGAGAGACTCAGGGCTTATTCTGTAGGGACATCTAGACTGCAGGGCTGTATAGAAATGCAACTGCTGGCTGTGAATGGGTTTCCTTTTTACAGACAACTACATGCACTGAAACCTTTCCCTGCCCTTTGCTACATCTCCCAAAAGATGTGGTTAGGATTCTGCCATGCTGGATGTTAACAGGTGCTGAGAGCGCACAGAGCATGTTGACATCTTTTGGGCACATCCCAGTGGGGTCTTGCACTTCTTTGTTTTGCAGGTATTTGGATGCAGGCTGTTGCCCCACTTTCTGCTTTATGTACTTTAAAAGATTACTGCCAACTAGGAGAACTAAGACTTATTGCATCTCATGAGTCCTCACACTTCTTTAGACAAGCTGAGGTAGCAGTTTGTGCTGTACCTAAAAAGCCACTTCCTTTGGTAATTGAAGTGAGAATTGGCATCATACACTCCAGATTGCCCAAGGAACAGTATGAATGGAATCCCTGACTCTAAAAATGAATGGTGGCCTGTTTGTACCTGAGCATGCAAAGTTTTGGTAGCAGTGTCTGGAGACAAATAAGACTGCTGGGGCTGAGGAAAACATGAAATCTCATCTTCCCTGAGCTACTGTAAAGATATATGGAGAGACTCTTTATAGAAGCTAGAATACCTGGTTTACTAAGGGGAAATGTATGATTGCCTTTGGGAACAGAAAGCTGAGGTGAAGACCAGGAGAGTAGCTCTTAGTCTAACATTTTCTGCTGCTAAGTCCTGCTCTTGTATATGATGTAGTGCAATGGATGAATGAAGAATAGTATGATCTTTAGTGTGACCATATAGCCCTTTATGACTGAAAGCTTGATTTGAAATCCAGACTTACGTAATGAATATAAATTTCTTAGTGCTTGTTGTGGTTTAACCCCATCCAGCAACTAAGCACCACGCAACCACTCGCTCACTCCCCCACAGTGGGATGGGGGAGAGAATTGGAAGGGTGAAAGTGAGAAATCTCATGGTTTGAGATAAAGTCAGTTTAATAGGTAAAACAAAAGCCGCACACACAAGCAGAGCAAAACAAGGAATTCATTCACTACTCCCCATGGACAGGCAGGTGTTCAGCCATCTCCAGAAAAACAGTGCTCCAGCACACATAATGGTTTCTTGGGAAGACAGACCCTGTAACTCCAAACGTCCCTCCACCTCTTCCTCCTTCTTCACCCCAGCTTTGTATACTGAGCATGACATCATATGGTATGGAATATCTCTTTGGTCAGCCTGGGTCAGCTGTCCGGGCTGTGTCCCCTCACAGCTTCCTGTGCACCCTCAGCCTTCTTGCTAGCAGGCCAGCACAAGAAGCTGGACTGTCCTTGACTATGTAGCAACAACTCAAAACATCAGCACATTATCAACATTTTCTCTTCCCAAATCCAATACATAGTTTACTAGCTTCTATGAAGAAAATTAACTGTATCCCACCTGAAACCAGGACAGTGCTCCACACAGGCACATCACAAGCACGCAACTTCAGCTCAACAGTGTTTTACTAAGAATACTATTTATCACTTGTCAAGTATTAACATTGCTGAAGGAACTAATCATTACAATGGAAAGGCTGGATTATAAAATATTTAATTTATGTTGGCACGGCTTTCTATAGTCTAATACAAAAAAGTAGCATCCTCAGTGTCAGGATTAAGTAGCAGCAACAGTAGAGCATTGAGGCTGGCCCCAATATAAAACATAATGGGATTGCAGTGGCCTGTTTACACAGTACACAAATGCGTAAGGTTTGTGGTGGGAGAACAAGAGTTGCGTTCTGAGTTAAAAAATTCAAACTGAGTTGGTTTCTGAGTTGATCAAAATGCTTGAGGTACTGAACTGTAAGGAAATGCTACAAAACTGAACAAAAGCAGTGGTGAAGAAGAGAGCATGAAACAGCAAAATATGCAGAAATAGAAAGTATGCTACTTGGGGAAAATGGCTATATTTCTTCTGTAACTGTAACAAAATCATGAATCTCTAGAATTTTCAGGTTAAGATTCTTTTGTTTAGAACTAGACTAGTCAGAGTATTTAGACTAGTGACAGTTTTCTTGAATGCTTGTGGGAAGACAGAACTGGTATTAGATTTCTTGAGTTCAAAGAGCATAATCTGTATAACTTGAGCTAAGGCAAGTCATCTTTGACAAAATATTTGTACATTACTAAATAGCTATTCAGAAGAGAAAGCCAGACAATGTACTGAATGATCTTAATTTTTTTATAAATTTATCCCAAATATTTGCTACTGAGATCTTTTTTGGCTTCTGGACAGGACAGGATTACATAACAAATGGTAGCTGTTTGATCCCTCAAGTATCTGCATGGATAAACCCAAAACACTTAGTTCTTTAATTGAATTCAAGTCACTCACATCCCAGATAAGCTTTATGATAAGAAACAACTATGCTACAACCTATTTCATTAAAGAGGTGGCTCTAAATTTGGGAATTTTTCAGAGAATAAGTCCTTAGGGATCACAGGCTGAGTAGTTAGTTACTGAGAGCAGCTACTTGCTGGATTTAATACAGGCATCAGCACTAAGTAGATGCTCAATCACTAACCTTGATGAAGAGTGAATTATTTATCTGTGCTAGTTTTGGCTGGGATAGACTTAGTTTTCTTCATGGTAGCTAGTATGGGGCTATGTTTTGGATTTGTGCTGAAAACAATGTTGATAATTCAGGGATGTTTTAGTTATTGCTGAGCAGTGCTTACACAGAGTCAAGGCCTCTTCTGTTTCTCACCCCACCCCACCAGCAAGTAGGCTGGGGATGCACAAGAAGTTGGGATGGGATACAGCTGACCCCAACTGGCCAAAGGGATATTTCATACCATATGACATCATGTTCAGCATATAAAGCTGGGGGAAGAAGAAGGAAGGGGGACATGTTCGGAGTGATGACATTTGTCTTCCCAAGTAACTGTTACGCATGATGGAGCTCTGCTTTCCTGGAGATGGCTGACCACCTGCCTTCCCACCCATGGGAAGTAGTGAAAGAATTCCTTGTTTTGCTTTTCTTGTGTGCATGGCTTTTGCTTTACCTATCACTGTCTTTATCTCAACCCACAAGTTTTTGTACTTTTACTTTTCCAGTTCCCTCCCCAATCTTGTGTTGGGGCAGCGAGCGAGCAGTTGCGTGGTGCTTAACTGCCAGCTGGGGTTAAACCACAGCATTCTCAAAACAAAAAAATGAAGAACAGTCATAAGGATTAGGTAGCAAGTGAACAAGGGACTGTGATTCTGGAGGTAGGTGCCTCAAGTGGATGCCAGACACTTTTGGGACGCAAGTGTCTTAGCAAGTTATGCCTTACAATGCTATCTTTACGAATGTACTCCTTTCAAGTATCATCATTACCACTATCCACTCCATGTAGTCAGTCATGTTAGTTCTGTCTTGTTTAGCGAGTGAACAGTAGCAGAAAGCACTTCGAAGCTAATGCTACATACATCAGTTTTCATACATAAAGCAGTCACTGCTCTCTGGGCATGCTGTTCTTTACTAAAAGAGAGACAGTAGGTCATCACCTGGCTTCAAAGACTGTAAGAATGACTGCTATTTTCCTCTGACTTAGAAAATCTTTTGCAGTGTCACAATGCAAAACCCAAGTCACTTATGAAGCCTTTATACATTGGGATGAGGAGAGATGGTAGACTGGGTAGTTGCTTGTGAGCCTTCAAGGTCACAAGTCATCTACATAAGAGCTGATGAGTCAGCTTGCCATTTTTTGTCCTTCGATCCCTTCTGTGATTAAAGTATTTAATCTCTGCTTATTTATATAACATGGCCACTTTATTAATTTTTTCTCTTCCTGGCTCAGTCTTTTGCCATTTCTCTCCCATATTCTCTTTTAGCCATTTCTTTCACAGGTGTTCATTGCCTCTTTGTCACTTACTTTTTTACCATTCCGTTGTTATCCTCACATGCCTTTTTCTCATTCTTGTCTTCTGCTGAGTCTCCTCAGTTCGTCTCTCCGCTGCTCCTGCTCTCAGTATATATGAAGCCAAGTGTTAGGTTTCACAGCTGTGTTTTTCTCTGTGCCTTCCTCACATCACTGCCATTGAATTCTGTTCTAAAAATATCCCATGTGACCCTTTCCATGTGCTGTACCAAGGCAGTGGGGGGATCCTCCACAGCCCCCCCTTTCCTCTTTTTCTTTTTGAAGATGTTGTCAATCATACAGAAAGTAACATTAGAAGGCAGAAAAGACCTGGAGAACTGAGGTCATGAGAAAGATCATTTGTGCAGATTTCTGCTATTAATTCCAAAGCTGGAGAGGACAAAAGATGCAGATGAATACAGGGCCAAGCTCTACAGTGCAAGTGCTACTGACAATGACAATAGGAAAGAAAGGAATTCTTCAGTTTCTTGCTGTTTAATGAGAAGTACAGGCATTTAGGAGCATCACCTACTGCTATTAGGGAGCAATTTTTAGCTTCTCATATTCAGTCTTTGGTGGGAGAGAATCGCCTCTTGTATACTGGCAGTATTTGTTGGCTCACAGGCCGGCCTCTGCTGAAACAGAGGCAAAAAGAAGAGGTCCATTGCCCATCTTCTCATAATTCAGACTGGAATTTAATATCTACTGAAGCTAAAGGTTTCCTATTCACTTATCAACCATATCAACTTTGCTGTCTACTGCCCCTTGCTTTGGCATCTAGTGACTCAGTTCCATAGGCATATTTGAAGGTCTATGTTCATTTCTCTCCCCGCTTCCCATTAATAGGATCACAGAACTAATGCCTTGCCTGGGCAGAAATTGCTGCAGAAATCAGTCATAGGGTCTTGTCCTGGCTGCATGTAAAAATGCCTGGGGAGTTGAAAGGCATTCCCCTGCAATGTTCACAGTTCCTCTTCCATAACTGTCAGCCAGTCACTGGGCAAACAGACCTCCTGCTTTTGTGCTGTGGGATTGTGCTGTGCCTGGACCTTTCCGAGCTGAGGGATGGGACAGTTTCAGAATCACAGTGAGTAACAGAGTGTTTCCAGTGCCTGCTGGCATGCCAGGGGGAAGACTGAGGAAAAGAAAAATGAGAACAGGCCTACTAACAACTAGCTTTTTCTTAAACTAACTTGCGTTTTATTTTTAAGATTTTAGTAAGGTGGAATACATGTGGCGTTCATTGATTATTAGCAGGTTAAAGGGTGGTTTGAGTATAGATTTATTTATCCAGAGTGCCAGGCCCTAGAGACAAATCATGAGTTCATAGCTGTCCTATCTACTCTGTTTGCAAATAATTTGTGTAAGTATGTGCCTCTTCCTCAAACAGCAAAGTAGTTCTCTGTCCATCACTGCATGGGAGAGATATTCAGAGCTGCGCTACTTCTTTAAAACATGGAGGTAGAAAATTTTCACATATTTTGCTGTGGCCATGAGTTCCACTGTGAGACCTTACAGCTTCCTGAAGAAATTCTCTCATTTCCAGTTTTTATTAGTAGCAGACCTGGTGTTCATAGTTCTATTAATAACCTAAGTTTGTCTGCCAGTATTTTCTTTTGTCTTTATCAAAGCAAATAAAAGAGTCATAGAAAGATTTAGATGAGAAGGGACCTCTGGCAGTATCCAGTCCAACTCCCCGCTCAGGCATGACTTTCCTTTTGTTGCAAGTCATGGCTGTTGCCTCTTGTGTTGTTCCTGTCCCTCTTTGAGTAGAGCCTAGCTCCATCTTGTTTATACTCTCCCTCTAGGTAGTGGCAGACAGCAAATAGACCCCTCAGCCTCCACTTCTCCAGGGTGAATAAACCCACCTCCTTCAGCCTCTCCAGTCAACAACCCAGGCAAGATTTCCCAAGGTGACACCCACAGCTGCATACCAGTGCTGTTTATTACTCACCTAAGTGCTTTTCCTGTAGAGAAAGTTTGATTTAACAGTAACATATGCAGCAAAAATGGCCCCCCACTTGGCACTACCTTGCCTGGCTGTTACCCATGTTGTCCTTGTACCAAACCTCTGGAGCAGTTGCAGCCTCACAGGTGCTGGTTGCCTGGAGGCACCTTACCCTAGATGTCATGGTCCTAGCAGAGTCCTACAAGGGACTTTTTCTGCTATTTGCAGAAAAACATTCTTTTCACCCATTTCCAGCATTATTCAGGTACTGGGTTCTGTCATGAAGGTGTCCAGAATTGTATATATAACATTTATAATACATATAACATAATTGTATATGTAACACTTTAATATGTTGTTTCCAAATAATCTGAGGTGTCTAAGTACCAAGTGGAGGTCTCGCATACCAGCAGCTAGCTGACTAGCAGCAGTGTTGTCTCTCAGCACTGCAGTCGTCTATTCCTGAGAAAGCTGTCACAACTATAGCACAGCAGCAGCAAGAATATCTTGATACTTCAGTGAGATTGCCCAGCTACATGTCCCTAACTCATAATGCTGTAAAATTTAAGCTTTTCCACGAACTGTACAGACCTCCTGTCAAAGCAAATAAATACTATGGGCTGTCATCATGCTGATCAATCTAACCCTTGATCTTGTGCTGTAAAATGTAAAATAACCTGCTTGTGTGTAAATGGCATAAGGGGGCATCCCACATTTGTTTGAAATGTAATAGGGCAGCTGCATGCTGTAAGTTTTTTTTATGTGGACAAAGAAAGTACATCGTTGTCTTGACAGCTGATACTTGCATGCTAATTTGTATGTATACTAACCAGTATAGAGGTTAAATTATTTCAGACAAGTTTGGGTGGGGGAGACTGAAAGACCACATACTAGCATTCCTGGTATTTCAAAAAGTTAGACCTGTTGCTAGCAAAACTGTCAAAAATGGTAGTAGACAGGCAACAGGAATCCAGAGGTTACTGCCCAAGCTCTACAGCAGGTGGCATACAAAGTACAGTACATGAGAAATAATGCATCAATACAGAAATGTACAGCAACTACAAATCTTCAAGGTAAACTCAACTACTGTTGTGAAACTCCACAAAATCATAGCAAAGAACCTGGGCATGCTGGAGAGAAGCTGGTGGTAATCACTACATAAAAATAAGTTATTTTGTTAATGCTTGCTTCAGTGAAGTAGCTGGAAGTTGCTGCTGAAGCTACTGCTGTTACTATTGATAGAACAGCTTCCACATACCTGCATGATACAATGATAACTGTTAACTCATCTTGTGAACACAAAGGGAAGAGAGACATAGGCTATTAATGTTGGAGAGTACCTTATCAGAATCTGCTTATTTAAAGTGTTTTCATTTACTATTAAGTGACTTAGAATTACTTGAGGGACCAGATCTCATTGCTGGTTGTCTGCATGTGAAGGCATTTCGATGCTTTTGTATTTGATAATGGTACAAGTCTCCGCATTGACCATAGGAGTAGCAAAGAGATCCTCTACAAGTTGTTACTGCAACAGACACTTCAATCTTTGGGCATTGCTCCTTAGCAATACAGCAATGTAACAGTATAGGCAAAGTTAAAGTATTTGCTCACATTGTTAAAACTGAGCAATATATCTCTACAACAAATTCCTGACTCCTGGTGAAGTAATTGATTCCTATGTGTCCTTAAAGGCACCAAGTGACTGTTGGGATTGACAGTCATCCATTTCCACAAAATATTTATATAAAGTCATGGATCAGGAATGTTTGCCTATCAGCTATTGGCACTGAGAGTAGATTCTAAAAGTACATAAGAATATAAAACAACTTTGTTGTAATTATTGCACAGTGCTAATGCAAATGTGAGTGGCATCTACACCTTTTCAAAGAAAGCCATTACATGCAGCTCTAAAAACTCTGACAAATTACACACAGTATGTTCTTTTCTGATTTGATGATGTGAGGAAACACAGTGTTTAAGTACATTACCTTGTGGACTCTCAAGTTTGTTTCAGATTGGAGTGAGGCCAATTAGTCTTAACTGTGCATAGTCTAGCATACACATTCTTTGATCCTCTGTAAACTACTATTGTGATTATAGATGTCTATAACCTGAGACTCAGAGCTACACAGAGCTCTGCTGAAGAGAACAGAATTTGCCTGAAGATCACTTGCAGAAGCTGACAAAATATTTCACTGTTAAAAAGAAATTACTGCTTTTAACAGCTACAGAAAAATAGCTATCTATTTTTGAGTATGTCATCAGCTTAGGTACAGACCACATTCCTGCAAACATACTTAAGAATTAGATGAGGCTTTCTTCAGACAACTGAAAGCGCCTTATGTTCACAGTCCTTGGAAGCAAACTGCTGGAGCAACAACACAAAAGGGCACAAAGCAATCCAGGAAGTTTCTGGAGTGCATTGACAGCAAGTTCTTAATACAAATAATCAAGGAGACAGCAAGGGGACATCTGCTGGACCTGATACTTACAGACAAGGAAGGACTGGTTGGGGATGTGAAGGTCCAGGACAGCCTCAGGATCTGAGGATGGAGAAGGGCTAAAAACAAGGTCACAGTCCTTGAGTTCAGGAGAGCAGTCTTTGGCTCTTCAGGGATCTGCTTGGAAGAATGCTATGGGATATGGCCCTGAAGAGAAGAGAGGTCCAAGAGAGCTGCTTGATGTACAGGAATAATCTCCTCCAAGCTCAGGAATGATCCATCCTGAGAAGCAGGAAATCAAGAAAAGGCAGCGGGCGGCCTGCATGAATGAACAAGAAACGCCTGAATAAACTCAGACATAAAAAGATGTAAGCAGAGTCATGTTACCTGGGAGGTGCGGGAGAAGGATGGACTTCACAGCTCTGTGAGAGTTATATTCCGAAGCCGTTTATTGTCTTGTCTGACTCCAATATATATAATAATCTTTGTTTAGTCACTGCGCACACACTCATGATTGGTTACAGCTTGTTACACACATTATTGCAATTGGCTATATACAAAATACCACGCGCTGTCCACGCGCCTCTCACACAGTCAGGATTTGCTGCTTGCAGGTGTTCCTGTTTTCCTCACTGCTTCTTAGTTGTTTACCATAGCTCCTTCTCCTCAAGGCCGAGCCATGCAGATATCCAGCTGTTTACCAGCTTCTCAGTGCCACAGCTCCTTCTCCTTAAGGTTGAGCCATGCAGATCAACACCACAGCTCCTTCTCCTTAAGGTCGAGCTGTGCAGGGTGATCCCAACAGGGAGGAATACAGAAACACCAGCCAAATGTGCAAGGATGAGCTTAAGAAAGCCAAAGCTCATGTGGAGTTTAATCTGGTGAAGGACATGAAGGGCAACAGGAATGGCTTCTACCAGTATAGCAGCAGCAAAACAAAAGTGGTGGAAAATGTGGGCCCTCTGCTAAAGGGGCAGGAGACCAGGTGACAAAGAGCAAGGACCCTTATTGGAAGAGGATGAGGTCAGGGAAAATTTAAACAAACTGGACATACACAACTTTATGGAACCTGATGGGATGCGCCCACAAGTGCTGAGGAAGTTGGTCAATTTTATTGCAAGGCCATGCTCAATTATCTTGCAAAGGTCATGGGGCTGAGGAGTGGTTACTAAGGACTGGAAGAAAACAAATGTCACTCCTATCTTCAAAAAGGGCAAGGAGTCCATCAAACTACAGGCTGGTCTGCCTCACCTCAATCCTCAGAAAGGTGATAAGCAACTCATCTTGGGAACCATTTTGAGACACATGAAGGACAGGAAGGTGATTGGGAGTAACCAGCATGGATTTATGAAGGGAGAAATCACGCTTAACCGAACTGATAGCCTTCTGCATCAGCTTGGTGGATGAAGGGAGAGCAGGGGATTTTATTTATCTTTACTTTAGCAATGCTTTTGATGCTGTCTCCCACAACATCCTCATAGCAAGCTGATTAAGTACAGGCTAGACAGTGGACCTCAAAAGGGATTGAAAACTGGCTGAACTGCAGGGCTCAAAATGTTGTGATCAGTAGCACAAAGGCCAGCTAGAGAGCAGTCATTAGTGGTGTGCCTCAAGGGTTGATACTGGATCCAATACTGTTTAAATCTCTTCACTAATTATGTAGATGATGAAACTGAGTAAACTTTCAGTAAATTTACAGATAATACAAAACTGGGATGAGTAGTTAATACACCAGAGGGTTGCACTGCCATTCAGAGGGACCTTGACAGGCTGGAGGAATGGGCAGAGAAGAACCTCATGAAACTCAACAAAGGGAAATGTAGAATCAAGCACCTGGGGAGGAATAAGTCCAAGGCACCAGAACATGCTGGGGACTGACTGGCTGGAAAGCAGCTTGGCAGAAAAGGGCCTGGTGGTCCTGGTGGACATCAAGTTAAACATGAGTCAGCAGCGTGCCCTTGCTGCAAAGGTGGCTAATGGTATCCTGGGCTGCATTAGCAGGAGTGTTGCCAGTAGGTTGTGGGAGGTGATCCTTCCTCTCCACTTAGCTGCAGCAAGGATACATCTGGAGTCCTGTGTCTGGTTCTGAGCTCCCCAGTTAAAAAGACATACAGAGCTACTGGAGAGAGTTCTGTGAAGGGCCACAGAGATGTTGAAGGGACTGGAGCATCTCTCATATGAGGAAAGGCTGAGAGAGCTGGGACGGTTTAGCCTGGAGAAGAGAAAGCTCAGAGTGGATGTTGTCATCTGATGGGAGACTTAAGATGATGAAGCCACACTCTTCTTAGTGGTGCCCAGTGACAAAAGAAGACGGAATGAGCACAAACTGAAACTGAAACACAGGAAATTCTATCTGAGCATAAGGAAAGAGTTTTTCTGCTGTGATTGAGCAGTGGCCCAGGTTGTCTGGAGAGGTTGTAGAATTTGCATCCTTGGAGATATTAAAAAGCTGTCTGGATATAGTCCAGGGCAACCTGCTCCAGTTAAAACTGCTTGGTGTTGAATGAGACAGCATGTGTCCCATCCAAAGCTCAAATATTCTGTGATTCTGTAATTAACTAAAGTACTTGGAGGAACAGCAGTGCAAGTTACCTACTGGTCAACAAGATTATTGCCTTCTAAATATGACACAATGTATTTTTGATTCCTCATCTGTAATGACTTTTAAAGGACTCACAAAAACCTGGCATTTATTCCTATTACAGAAAAGCAAATTAAAACTGTTTGCCTGCATATAAATTATAAGAAGTTATGATTTTCATAGAACAAGATGCATTTTGTCTGACCAACAGACTGCCTACCTCCTGACATACAGCAAAACATACCTTCTCAGTTCACTTTCTCTGTGTCACTCATGTTCTCATGTTTTTATTCATGTCCAGCCCTCCTTGCCCTTTCCAACCTAGGAGAATCAAGTCTGCTTAGCTGTTCCTCATACAGCAGCTATTCCATAATTTTGACCATCCTCTGAAACTCTTCCAGTTCTACCATATTCTTTTTGAGATTGTGGGGAACAGAAATGCAAGTACTATTCAAGATGTAGTTGCACATTGCATTTTATCTAGTCTAATTTTCCTACTTAAGTCATGGTTCTAAAAAAATACTGAGGGAGTCATTATTATGACCATTCTGTTTAAACCGAAGACATTATCCTTAAATAGTAAAAGTCAGCTTAAATAGTAACAGTTGGACGATTCTTGTGTATGAAAAGCTAGAACATCTGTTCCTCCTCCCAGTCAAGACTTCAACGTTTATTGTGACTGTTTCATCTGTCATTTTATCACTCAGTCATCCTGTTAAGATCCTTACACAATTCTTTACTCAGTCTTTGTTTTGACTCTTCTGAATAACTTACCAACACCTCTGAGCCCTTTTCCAGACCAGAAAGGTACTTGATTTTACACTGTTTCACATCAAGTTTATTATCAGCAGTAGAGGGCAATGCACTGAATGTATGCTGCTTTTAGTTCCAATTCCATATAGAAACAGGGCATTCTGGAAATCTCATTTCCATTAATTGGAAATCCATAATGCTCCAGGCCCACAGAGTGGAAGAACTGCAGGTTCATCTAAGCTTTCCAGGAATAGTAAAGGCAAATGCAATATTAAATATGTCACAGCTGTGCAACATAGTAGTGATAGAGGAATCATAGAATCATAGAATAGTTTGGGTTGGAAGGGACCTTTAAAGGTCGTCTAGTTCAACCCCCTGCAATGAGCAGGGACATCTTCCGACTAGACCAGGTTGCTCAGAGCCCTGCCCCACCTGACC
>NW_010525692.1:3888-4096 GCF_000687285.1 Phaethon lepturus | reverse complement strand
CCAGATCATCAATAAAGATATTGAACAAAATTTAATGCATTCATAACTAATAAATCCCATTTATGTTACAGACCCTTTAGTAGACAGAAATGCTAACATTGCAAATGACAAAAAACCCCAAATTTTAATTAGGACGAGAGGAAATGGCCTCAAGTTGCACCAGGGAAGGTTTAGATTGGATATTAGGAAAAAATTCTTTACTGAGAGA
>NW_010525692.1:266-3784 GCF_000687285.1 Phaethon lepturus | reverse complement strand
GGGTTAGTGGGCTTGGTGGTGTCGGGTTGACGGTTGGACTTGATGATCTTAAATGTCTTTTCCAACCTTAATGATTCCATGATTCTATGATACTGTTTTTCTTCTGCATTTAGAAAGAAGAAATATGATGTAATCATATCATATGAGAACAATAGGGTACTTTCCAATCCATTATTAACTGAGGAGAATATTAAGCACCACCTACTAAAAATAAAAATGTTTACATGAATAGGATTGAATAACTTGCACTCTACGAACCTACAAGAATTGGGGGGGGATTTTTTCCCAATGCTATTAATCTTGGGATATGGGGGCATATGCCATTGTACTAGAACAGTGCTAATGAGTTCCAAGTGTTCAAAAAGAGTGATTAGGTGACTATTGGTCACATAGCTTGAAATTTGTCTTCAGCAACATGGTAGGTTGACCCTGGCTAGATGCCAGGTGCCCACCAAAGCTGCTCTAGCACTCTCCCTCCTCAGCTGGACAGGGGAGAGAAAATATAAAGAAAATCTTGTGGGTTGAGATAAGGACAGGGAGAGATCATTCAGCAATTACTGTCATGGGCAAAACAGACTTGACTTGGGGAAATTAATTTATTGCCAATCAAATCAGAGTTGGATAATGAGAACTAAAACCAAATCTTAAAACACCTTCCCCCCACCCCTCCCTTCTTCCTGGGCTCAACTTCACTCCCGAGTTCTCTACCTGCTCCCCTCAAGTGGCACAGGGGGACAGGGAATGGGGGTTGTGGTCAGTTCATCACACCTTGTCTCTGCTGCTCCTTCCTCCTCAGGGGGAGGACTCCTCACACTCTTCCCCTGCTCCAGTGTGGGGTCCCTCCCACAGGAGACTGCCCTCCACGAACTTCTCCAACGTGAGTCCTTCCCACAGGCTGTAGTTCTTCATGAACTGCTCCAGCCTGGGTCTTCATGAACTGCGCCAGCCTGGGTCCCTTCCATGGGGTGCAATCCTTCAGGAACAGACTGCTCCAGCATGGGTCCCCTGTGAGGCCACAGGTAGTGCCAGCAAACCTGCTCCAATGTGGGCTCCTCTCTCCATGGGTCCACAGGTCCTGCTAGGAACCTGCTCCAGTGCGGACCTCCCACAGGGTCACAATCTCCTTCAGGCATCCACCTGCTCCAGTGTGGGGTTCTCCAAGGGCTGCAGGTGGATATCTGCTCCACCGTGGACCTCTATGGGCTGCAGGGTGACATCCTGCCTCACCATGGTCTTCACCACAGGCTACAGGGGTGAAGGGGTATTTGACTTATTGCTGTATATTTTCATTTGAAATAATGCTATATGGTATCAGTAGAGAATATATAAAATGGTTTAAGAACAGCTAACTGTTCTCAGTACTTCTTGGTGTAGAATTACCATTGAACAGGGTTCTTCAGGGGTCGATAGAGGCCAGTAATAAAAAATCGCTGATAATAAAATTTGCAAGAAACCAAAAAAAGCAGTCACACAGAATTCTCTGTATTGTTTGAAAGCTTTGGGCATTCAGCCTAAAAAATTCTGTAGCATGGGTAAAGTAACATGTCTGTAGTAACTAAAAATGTAGATAGGTTAAAACTACAGCTTGGTGGACTGTATTCTCAAAAGTACTGACTTCTGAAAGTATCTTGAGGTCGGTTATAGTAGTCAGTTCAATCTCAATTGTTATGAGACTATAGCAAAAATGGTTAAGCAATCTCATGATGGATGAGTGCAAGAATATTGCATATGAACAGGTTACTGATGCTATTTCTGTATATGGCAGCAATAAAATGGGCACAGTAAATTGCATGCAGTTTTGGTGACTGCATTTTTAACTGAGGCTAGTAGGACTTGTTATTCTAAATAAACACAGGTGGTTCTGTAGGCAGAATACAGTTAAGCTGTGGAACTCCTTGCCAAGGTGATAGGTTTACATGGGTTCAAAATAAGACACAACAAGTTCCAGTCTTGGAAGAGAAATCCATGGAAAGTATTTAAATACATAAAATCATTTTCCTCCTCAGGAACTCCCTGCAAAGTAGAGGGTGGAGATCAGAGGAAATATCATATATGGTGGCCCTATTGATACTTTTCTTAGGCATTTGCTTTTAGCCACTGTTAGAGATAGGATACTGTCATGGTTTAACCCCAGCCAGCAACTAAGCACCACGCAGCTGCTCACTCACTCCACCACGGTGGGACGGGGGAGAGAATCAGAAGTGTAAATGTGAGAAAACTCATGGTTTGAGATAAAGACAGTTTAATAGGTAAAGAAAAAGCTGTACAAGCAAGCAAAGCAAAACAAGGAATCCATTCACCACTCCCCATGGGCAGGCAGGTGTTCAGCCATCTCCAGGGAAGCAGGGCTCCATCACGCGTAATGGTTTCTTGGTAAGACAGACGCCATAACTCCGAATGTCCCTCCACCCCCTTCCTTCTTCTTCATCCCCGCTTTATGTATGGAGCATGACATCCCATGCGCCCTCAGCCTTCTTGTTAGCAGGCCAGCACGAGAAGCTGGACTGTCCTTGACTACTTAGCAACAACTCAAAACATCAGCATGTTATCAACATTTTCTCATCCCAAATCTAAAACATAGCTTCGCACTAGCTTCTATGAAGAAAATTAGCTCTACCCTGGCTGAAACCAGGACAACACTGTTGGCATACTGTGGAGTTTGTGGAATCTAGTCTCGTCATGGTGTAAGAGAAGACAACTCTTCCGTGAGGCGATACCAAAATGTGCCCTGAGGTGGCCAGTCCCTGTGTGGCAGGGTGTGTGGAATGATTTGGGCAGGTGCCTAGGATGATTATCACCTCCCATAGGTGGATTTTACACCTGAGCAGGCAAGCATCCCTGGCAAACTGACACGCCACCTGATAGAAGGGTGCCTTGCCTACCCCAATGAAAACCAACAGCTTCTAGCACTGTCCTGGGGCCTGGCCTGTGCCTATGGAGCCACAGTTCACTACTATCAGAGGACTGTGGTTAAGGCAAGGACCCAAACCACCTCTGAGAATACCTTGACTGAGACTGGGGTGCAAATTACATCTGAGGACTTGATAGTAGAGATAGGGACCCAAACTACATCTAAGAACATGATCGTTGAGACAGGGACACACACAACAACTACAGTAATTGCCCCAGTAGTGAAAAAGCACAGGGAGGTCAACGGGTCCATATCATCGATTAGTAAGGGTGGAGGAAGAAGAGGAAAGGTTTGATCAAGAAGCCAGTCCTTCAGAAGAGAAATGGGAAGAAGGAGAGAGAGAAATCAGACAGGAGGTGGATACTACCCAGTCCCTGACCTCGAAAGAACTTCGAGACGTGCAGGAAGATTACAGCCGCCAGCCAGGTGAGCGGCTTGCTGCCTGGCTGCTCCAATGGTGGGATAACAGGGCCAACAGTCAGCAACTGTAAGGTAGGGAAGCCCAACAGCTGGGATCACTTGCTAGAAACCGAGGAATTGAGAGAGGGATTGGAAAAGAGGCAGCAATATGCAGTCTCGGGAGGCAGCTCCTCTCAAGTGGGAGGGC
>NW_010525692.1:0-208 GCF_000687285.1 Phaethon lepturus | reverse complement strand
CCGCCGGGAGCCAGCAGCGGTCACGGGAGATGCTGACAAGGCCTGGGTGTTGCAGAGCAACGGCGGCCCACCCCCACGCCTATAAAAATGCAGACTGGGGAGCACTGGTGACCAGGAGTGCTGCCAAAAGAGCAGGCAAACAGAGCATGGCACAGCAGTTTGCGCGGCAGGGCATGCAGGGAGGGTGTAGTGGCCCCACCAACTCTAG
>NW_010525691.1:0-22346 GCF_000687285.1 Phaethon lepturus | reverse complement strand
AGGCTATGTTTTAGATTTGGGATGAAAATAACATTGGTCACATACTGATGTTTTTAGTTGTTGCTCAGCAGTAAAAGGACTGTTCAGCTTCTCATGCTGGCCAGCGAGAAGGTGGGTGATGCATGGGAGGGGACACAGCCAGGACAGCTGACCCAAACTGGCCAAAGGGATAACCATATGACATCATGCTTAGTATATAAAGCTGGGGGAAGAAGGAAATGGTGGATGTTCAGAGTGATGGTGTTTCGTCTTCCTAAGTAATCATTAAGTGTGATGGAGCTCTGCTTTCCTGGAGATGGCTGAACACCTGCCTGCCAATGGGAAGTGGTGAATGAATTCCTTGTTTTGCTTTGCTTGGATGGCTTTTGCTTTATGTATTAAACTGTCTTTAGCTTAACTCATAAGTTTTCTCACTTTTACTCTTCTGATTCTCTTCCCCATGCCACTGGCAGGGGAGTGAGCCAGTAGGTGTTTGGTGCTTAGTTGCCAGTTGGGGTTAAACCTCAACAACAGGGCTCTGAGCAACCTGATCTAGTTGAAGATGTCCCTGCTCGTTGCAGGGGGGTTGCACTAGATGACCTTTTAAAAGTCCCTTCCAACCCAAACTATTCTATGATTCTATGAACTATTTGGAGATACACCCAAGATTTTAATTCAAAAGCCTTCTAAAAAGAAGTTAAGATCCAGGGCTATGACATCAATATTATACTTTTTTGGCTCAGAAATTATAAAAATAAAAATATGAGAATATGTAAAAAAAGAAATATATCATGGAGAAAGGACTTTTCCCATGAAGTAACTTTTAAATGAAAAATACAAACCTGTGGATAGTGCTGAAACCCAGGATGGTGTCCTGGATTACTGGGCTGCACAGGAGTAGGTGGTGCTGCATTTTGGTAGCCAGGCTGCAGTGTTGGATATCCATAACCGAAGGGCTTAGAAGCTTTTGACGTTTGGGGGACTGATGGAGCAGGAACTGGGCTGCTGGTCACAGAACGTGTCTCTGGAAGGACAAAAAGAAATCCCACAGGTATTGAATACACTTACGATTTCTTTCTTAGTTTGAATGTAAACTCCTAAATGCTCAAACACCACTTTTTCCATTTATAAGTTTATTGCATTATCCATCAAGTTTATCTGCACCGATGAAATAAATCAGCACGGAAGATTCCTGCAATTATGCTGATAAAGGGAGTATACATAGGAAGATGATCAGAGACTTGTGTAACTACTAAACAAAATGCTATTAAAAAAAAGCAACTAAAAGTATTTCAGCTGAATATAAAAAAAGGAAATAAAACCCCCTTAGAACTACATTTTATTCCAAGATTTGCACTTGATATAAACTGCAAAAGAGACCACTCATGTTTAGTCTCTCCTCTACCACTTATAAATACTTTTAAAACATAAGGCTAAGGCAAAAGAACTATTTTCTAAATGTAGACACAGAGCTTTCCTTTAAGTAATGCAAGTCCCTTCTGTATATCCCTGCAGCACAGTTTGGTTCCACTATTTTTAAAGGTCAAATTGAAACACAGACCTAAATTCATACAAAACAGTTGTAAAGAGATGAAACTGCTCTTTAGAAATGTCTACAAATGTGAGCTAAATTTCAGAAGAATTTAAGCTTGGTAAAATCCACCAGGGAAAGTGGCAGGTGAAGAAACCAACCACTCAAGAAACCAACTGTCAAGAAACTACATTTGGCATGAACACTCCAGAAGCATGGGAAAAAAAAATAAATAAAAATCAACCGATTGAAGAAATTTAAAGTTGATCCCATTACTCTAAGGAAAACAAAAGGAACAAGTTATTTTTAGAATATGCCTTCAGCAGAACTCAAAATCATTAATTATTAGCTCAGAAATTAGAACTCAAACCTGCAGCCATGCCTCTGCAACCCTTACTGCATGAGATAGACCCTATGTGGATAGCAATATTGGTTTTTTACTTGACTGAGATTTCACTTTACACAGGAACCCATCAAACCAAGCAAACTATTGTGACACTCTTAGGGGCCAGAGCAATGTAAAAGAGTCAGAGAGGGAGCCCCTCCCCGCCCTTAATCTAATTAGCATTTAAAATACTGGCTAACATACCTACATTGAACAGCATCTTTTCCACCTGCTCTCAATATGACAGCTCTATAGATTTCAAGACTGAGGTAGTCTGCTAGAAGGTTCATTTAGAATAGACCTGACACTCCTGAAATTTTTCGAAATAAAAATAAGCAAAATAGCAGCCATTTTCTTTAAAGGAAGAAAGATAGCAGAAAATAACCCGATCCAAGCATCTCTGCAAACTGGTATCATTGGTCTCTCAAGACTTCAGTGGTGTGTCAACTATTATCAACTACTAATGTCAACACAATCAGGCATACAGTATAGCCTCAAGAAAGATGCCTGCTTTCACACAGAGCATACTTCCATCACCGCCCTCAATATTACAATGGAAACTATGACGATACAGGGAAGTTTTATTAAATGGTTACACCAACTTCAGTGTTAAAACTGTGAAAAGTGATTAAAACAAGTGAGGTACGTTCTCAGTGATGATTTTCCCCACTCCTTTCATAGGCATTCCCTTTCATCTACTTGTTAATTAACAATAAACACCACCAAAAATAGAAAAAAAAACAAAACATAAACAGTAAACATTTAAGTCTTTAAACAAACAATTCAGAATTAACATGTGATAAACTGCTTACCTGGATAGCCACCTCCTTCCAGGGCATCATAATTGTTCAGAACAGGAGAGGCACTGCTTGTAGTAGAGGAACTATCAATTGCTGGGGGAGGAAAACAATTTAAAGGTTAGGTGCTTCAGAAACAGTAAATTTTTGAGAAATAAGAGACTGAGAATTTTTTATAAAAACTTTGGTAAGAAGCTGTCAAGAAAGATCCTGGGTAAAAAGACCACTTCAGCCCTAAGACTCAAAAGCTATTAGCACTGCAAAGAGGAGGGGGAGGAAGAGATAAACAATCAACATAGTATAAAAAGTCAAACAAGCACATGCCAAACAAACAGCAAAAGAGAGATCGATGAGAAAAGGACAAAAACAATGAAAAAAAGTTGTTTCTTGAAATGGAAAGTATTTTTCTATTAAACTAAGAGTTCTTTCTAGACTACATCAACTGAAGCAATGTACAACATTTTTAAAATAGTCTCTGTTCTGACTTCCTTCACTGATACTGTTGTACTCAGAAAGATCAACTGTGACCACACATCCCATTGTGAAGCTGAAAGTATTTCAAGGGAGAACTTCCATGGTGGAACATTTGAGATTTGTTCCCCCTTCAATTGACATTTCCAAGTAAAGAGACTCCTGCATATGAAAACATAACATCACTGAAACTTGGGACACATTAATACCATGGCAGTATCATGACTGTACAGATTATTTTTGAGCATTTTGCCTTTAAAGCGTTCAGCTAAGAAACAGAAAAACTATTTGAAAAAAACGTAACACCAACAATAGATTTCAATTTAAATATTAACACTGTGAAACTCTTACAACGTTAGTTTTCAGATTTTTTTCTGTAAATTTCCCTTTGTTTTTCTGAAGTTTATAAAAGAACATAATTGCAAAATTTCTTTTCCTACCAAATTTTATAGGTTTAATTATTTTGTTCCCTGAGCAGAAACACAGCTTTTAAAAGTTTGGTAAGTCCTGCTACAGAAAAGCCAAAAATATACTTTTATTAGGTCAACAAGATCAAAATTTAAGAACTTTCAAGAAGTTTTTCTTGACTGACCAGAAGTTAGTTCTGCATTTCGACAAAATACCAAAAGCATATAAACACAGTTGTGAACATATAATACACTAGTTCAAGCTTTGTGATTTAACCACTATGTCACTCTCTACAGAGTTTTTCCTCACAGTAAATTGTATTCATAAAATTATATCCAGCTGTATTATAATCCCATACAAAAATGAGCTTGCTCTTTTCACTACTAAGATATTATTGATACAGTGAGTTGCAAAGAAATTTTACATGCTTTCCAAACTCGGCTGGAAAAGGTAAGAGAAACCAATTTGACAAATACACGAAAGAATGTATTTTAAAAGCATGCTGTAAATAAAAATAATGCAACTTAGTCATATTTCTACTACTAAAAAAAAGTTTATGCATAATTGCTGACATACAGAAAAGTTCTAGTTAGAAGGTATCATCCAAGACATTGTGACACACAAACAAGGTCTGCCTAAGTTAAAATAAGAAAGAATCCTATTACTGAGTTCTCATATACTACTGAAGACCTTTCACTTAAGGACTTTGCTTCTAAAGAACTTTCAAATTTTGTAACATATTCTTGATAACTATCAGAGTCCCAATGCCTACAAGAATTAGGATGTGCTCTGTTCTACTTTCCACTGGCAAACAAATATTTAACTCCAAACTAATCATTTGTACAGTTTCCCGCAGACCAGAAGTAGCTGGTCTCTAAGCTGGTCACATGTGTCATGGAAATCTCAGATTCTCCCTCAATAAAAACCACAAGAACTACCACAAAACTTAACAACAGTCTCCCTATGCTTAAATTAAGCTACAATTAAGCTGTCAAAATTTACTTCAGTGTAATAAACACCAGACCAGAGAACACATTAGGAAGACATAAAAAAAAAGTTTTATAAAGAAAAAATTATTAGAAAACACTGCTTAGAGAAAAGTAATACTTAAAACATGCATTTACAGTTAAGTAATTATTTTACCAACGTAACTTTTGCTTTCAGAGTTTTCAAGAACTCTTTTGCAACATAGTTAATGATCTAACTGGTAAGAGTGACAAAAAAACTGAGAAGCTACACAAACACAAGCAACCAGATGTCCAACACCTGTTTTTCATAAAACCACTGGCACAGCCTGAGCTAGAAACCAGTCTCCAGGATCTGTTTAGGATTTACATTAACCCCTGGTGACAGGGCATAAAAAGGGAAGCTTGTTAATCAGGTAGCCTATGTATTGAACCTGGGTGCCCTTTCACTCTTTTGCATAAAATAAATTTAAATACAATGCTAGCTCAAAGGCTACGGGCTTTAGCAAAGTACAGAACTTGAGAGAGAAAGATGGTAGGGAATATGAAAACTTTGGTAGGATTAGGGAACAAAGGAAGGAAACAAAGGTTGCAGTTGATAAAAAAGGAGTTCTGACATATCCTTTGACAGAAACCTTGGGATGGAATTAGGCAAAGATAATTTCTGCAGATAATTCAGTAGGTAGTGCAGCACTAAAAAAACCACAGAACGCTCTCCTGGTTCTTTTAGCCTACTCTTTAGAAATCATAATTCAAAAAGCAGCTGCATCACAACAGTCAAACCTATGTGCCTGACCACAGAGACATACCTTAGAAAGAGAAAAAAGCAGCAGAGATTAATTTACTGTCCTAAAAAGCACACTTATTACCTTCAACATTTACTTTAACACCTCAGTTGTAAGAGTCCCCTATACATAAAATGGGAAACAAGGTAAACACTGTACACTGTATCATTTGTAATAATACAAGTGGCATCTAGTTGCTTAACATAAGCAATTATCAGTCCAAGTTCTAGAGCTAGTTATCTTCAGTTACGAGTTTAAAACCTATTGAAAACCAAAATATTAAAAATATGGGAGTCTTGCAAGTTGTGATTATTACTTTGGTAAATACATAAAACACCTGATATTAGTAAGACAAAAAAAAAAAAAGACGACCATTTCCTGACCACTACTGAACTCCTTTTTGTTTACTATACTAATAACAGCTAGGAAATTCCTAGTTAACTTGATACATGATGAGTCAGAGTGATGTTTTGTCTTAAAGGAAAAAAAGTTTCAGGGGATGGAAATATGGAACAAAACTTGAGTAGGAAGAGAACAAGACACTGGTGTAAAGCTAAAGCCAACCTGCTTCCTCATCCTCCTCATCCTCTTCCTCATCATCTGAACTTGATGACAAGGGAGCTGGTGCAGAGCTAGCTTGATTATTAACATATCCACCATACTGCATGCCTGTGAAGTGGAAAGCACAAACAAAAGAGTCAGACAGACAGGAAAGATGAGAAACAAAAGTCACAAATCACTGCATTAAAAGTGAGAGAAATTAGCCATTCCAGAGAAACCCCAACATGCAAATAGCTAAATCTACAACCCTAGACTCTAGAACTATAGTCCATATGTGAACTATGTAAGCAGTACAGCAGAAGCAGTTTTAAGTGGGCTAGTTTAGCCAAGTATTAGGAGCACATGGCAGTTAGCAAGAAAAATTTTTTTATATATATATAGGTATCTCTCAGTATCTGTGTGTGCATGTACAACGGGAATTTAAACACCCAGACTTTCTATATATGTATTTAATCTGAGTTTGTCCACTGAAATACTTTAGTAAGTTAATATATAAAATGTTAGTTCCTGTGCAAATAAATTCAAATTGTGTTATGAAAATATTAGTATTGAACTTTTTATTGGTACACCTGTCCCTTTTAAGGGAGGAAAAAGTCACATTAGAATTCTGTCAGAAATCAATGAAATATACTGCTGCTGCAACATGTGAGAGTACAAACACATACCTCAGCAACATAGTCAGTGAAGTTTAAGCTAGGTAAACCTGAAAACTTGGTTAGTATTATTTTTAAATTACTGCATAAATTCAGACTCGTAGACCCATATTTAAGTACCTAAATACACTATCCACTTTTAAGATCTGGTGACAACTCAACAACTGTTACCACAGTCAACTCTAAACCGTAATCTGTAAGGGTTTTAGGTAGTGGCTTTTTTGGTAATATTTTTTTGCTTGTTTTTTTTACAGTATCTACTCTCAACATATGCAAACAACACACAAAAGCAGCACATATATACGATTTTAAAACAGAGTAAAGCATGCAGCAATGGCTTATAATTAATTTCCTACATTACTCATTACTGATGCAGTTTCAGCACTGCTAAGAAATCTTAAGTTTCTCTTGTCATGGGGTATGGTTAGCAAGGGTTTTTAAATATGCTTGCAGTCAGGGACACATCCCAAATAAATGCGAGCGACCACTGTTACTCTTAAAATCCAATGGATTGCTATAGCAAGAAAATATCCTAATTCTTCAAAAATCTTCACAATTTTTCAGACTCTTGACAGTTTGGTGTTTTTCTCCCTGTAGAAGCACTGTGGCACCATTAGAGTAGTGCTCTATATTTTAACACTATAAAGCACTACAGAAGTGGTGTATGCTATCCATAATCTGAAACCATAATGGTAATTAATAACCTCCTCCATTCCACAATTTAAATCGACTACATTAACTTTTATTTTAACCTAGGGGCTAAAAATGCTGTTATGTTTCATGGCTTTTTTAAAAGGGTTAGCAAATGAACCCAAGAGGACTGCTTCCATTTCACTCAAAAAAACTCAACAGGATCAAGGTGAAGGGTATCTATTCAAACAGTGAAAGGAAAAAGAAAACAGAGCAAAACCGTATCACAACATTCTTGAGAAGCTGAACTTTCATACAGAGGTTACTGCATGAAGAGACTGATATTGTTTTACTTTATCCAGTGCATTAATTCTGATCAAGTTTCTCTACAATACAAGTAGTCACAACGGTGAAGGCAAAAATCAACCCAAGTGTAACCAAGGAGGTACAATGCTTCAGTTTCTCTGTACTGCTACAACACAGGGCTAACTCAAGTGATTCATAGTCCCATCTTTCATGAAGGCTACTGGATACACTTGATAAGGACATCAGCAAGAAAACAGTTTTCTGCACAAAACCAGACTACAGCCAAGGGGACCACGTCTTTTCTCAGGCCTGGGAGAGCTACCAAGGAACAAGACAAAACTGCATTATCGGGAAGGAGAAAGACCAACTTAACATAATTAACAGGGGAAAAAAAGTCAGGATGACAAGAAATGATGCAGTGTAACACAGACATAGTAAAAGAAGATGGGCACAGTGTGAGAGTGCAAGGACAGATCTCTAACAAATACCATATACACAGACAGGAGAAGAAAGAAAGTAAATCTACCTGGCAAGAGCATGCCAATGCAAAAACTCCAAGCATAGGCAGGTAAGGGAAAAAAGACTGAATGAGTCTTTCTACTAATGCTACCAGGGATTCTTTGGAATGTTTGTTTTTGAAAACAAACAAAAAACATTCTACTGCTAAAACTCCCCCTTTTCCAGTCACTGGTCACATACTGGAAGGATTTATGTCCACATAAAGGACACACGTGTTCAGAAAGAACAGAGAAGAAAAGATTTTAAAATATTCTAGTGACACAGAACTTTAGCAATCATGAACTATGTCACTATGAATCCTCTGGAAGCAGGGCTGGTTTGACTCTTATCAGACTTACGAGTTTGCAAAGATTTCTTTCTTTATTTTCATTGCCAGCAGTACTACAAATTCTGCCTTTAGGATACTCTTGTGTCATGCTAGCACAACTGTCGAGCCACAGAAACAATGAGAGAACTGATGTAGCTGAAAAATAACCTCGTAAAAAAAAAAAAAAAAAAAAAAGAGTCTTTCTCACATGGAAAAGCCTCCTATTCCAGTTTACTGCCCAGCAATGCCACCAGTAGGCCAGCACAGGGGAGAAAACAACTGAAGGGCAGAAATGGGTGAGTGAAGACAGCAGTTACAAGTGGCACCATATGCCCAAGAATGATTTCTGTTGTGACAAGTCAGTTCTGCTTAGCATCTTTTACAGAGTGGCTAATAATGTTAAAATCTCCCACTCTTAAAACTGCAAAAGCTTATTTTGAACTAATTATTTATTTTGAGTGAGATTACTTCATAGGTCTGGCTTAAAATGTAACCATGTAAATTTAAATTGTCACAAATTCTTGGACTGGAAATTTCTAAACCCTGCTAACAGTGTACCTGTAATATATCATTATCACACTCTAAGGCTTTATCCCACTATATTTTACAGACACTTAGAAACATAGGTGGGAGGACACAAAAGGATATACTGGGATAAGAACTCATTTGTCTATGAAATAAGCCAACTATTTAGGTATTTTAAGTAACAATCACTCATACCATGAAATACTTTTAAATGCAAAGCATACATTGGGTTAAGTTTCATAATGGAGGACCCACCAAAAATGAAAATTAAATAATCACATGCAAAAATAAACTGTATCTTGAAGTTCCTTAACTGGCTCTCTACCCACAACCCTCATTTTCAACAAATTTACTATGGTATTACAAGCTTAATATTACAAATAGTAGTTCTTACAAAATGAACCCTCCTCTTCTCCATTCCTAAACTCTTTGCTTTACATTATTTTCATTTACTCATCAGCATCTCTCACCAACACAAAACCTAAGGAAGCCCAAAAATAACATCCAGACATGACACACATTCTCAAAGGTCACCTCTAGGATGCCATTTTTAAGTAAATTATCTGCATTAAATGTGTATGGATATTTATATAAGATTAAATAGGCTTTAATAAATTTTAAGGTTTTTGTCCTGTTAGAACTAAACAATTAGAATATTCTAATTCTGTATAGAAATGCCCACACAGGAGCTTAAAACAATGAAATACACTTTAAAAATTAATTCAAACTGGTTTTTCAGAATGCTTTCATGGAGACAACCCTAATCTGTAATAAGATAAAAATCAGTCCATTTAAACCCTACATGAGAAACAGACTTGGAATTCTAACCCAGACAAATACTCAGTAGATGTGTTCTATTTTTTCAATAGGTTGATTTCTACAAATAAAGTTATCACACTTAATTGTTGATAAAAAGGTATTACAAGAGTACATTATGTATTTCAGACTCCTCAAATGAAACTAACTGAAAAGAGTTTGAAGCCTTCTAATGCTCATAAAAATATAATCTAAACATAGAAACACATGTGTGTGATGACATGTACGTGGATTTATTATAGATTATTTTATAATGTAAATACAACTAGATCAATGCAAACTCCTGATAACTTATCTACATATTCCTGACATAGGTATATTGTTGGTTTTAAAGTGTGCTCATTCAGCTACATTTGCATTAACCTTCACTTATATAGAAGTATTTGAATTTAGTAGAGCTCAGCAGTGACCCCAGTGATTTATGTTTGATGTACAAAGTGTTCACACGTTATACAGGAACCACTGCGAGAACATATATATTGCATGTTAAGGCAAGCACAGTTAAACAGCTGAAATCCTTTTTCTCCTTAGAAACAGGGTTATGCGATTTCTTCAGAAGATGAAGCAACAGGTTTTTCCTGTTCCAAAAATTGATTTATCATTTTAAAATGGTACACTGTATAAAGGACTTCATAGCAATGAAGAATTACCTTTTTGCCTGTAATCTGATTTACAGAGTTGATTCACAGACAAGTTATTTCTTTACATTCTTCACTCCACCAGAAAAAGGAGGAAATGAAGGAAACGGGGAAATTTAGACATTTATGTCAGAGGATTTTGAAATTTAAGAACAAAAAACATGCTGTCACACACCATGCTTTTGAGAATTATTTTGAACACTGGACATGTCACATTGTCCTGGACAAAATTAATGCTTACTTCCATCTCACACACCGAGTTCTTTTTCCATAAGAATTTAAAATTCTGAAATTACCAAGAGAAAATACAGACAAAAAAAATCAGCACAGTAAATTAGATTTGGAATACTAGACACAGAAACATGTAATAGTCTAAGACACAAGTCAAAACATCAGGGCAGAATTAGCATGGCTGAAGGTGGCTCAAGACCCAACCGATTCTTTGTCAAGAGGCTACCAACATCAGAACAGGAAGGAGCTTATAAAAATAACTCCTAGAGCAGCTCTTCATGGGAGCTTACAGCCAGGGAATATAAATTTTATCAGTTTGAATTTAATACTCAAGCTTATTCTGCTACCCACTGCTAGCACTAGCAAATTGCTAGTTTAGATCTGATTTTTTAATACAGACAGATTACAAAAGCTACTTTAAGATCTCCTTCTGAGAAGTCAAAATAGTGAGCAGCTTTTCAGAAAAGTAAGGAAACTAAAAGAAGGGCTTTTTGAGGAAAAGACATGTGAGACTGTCAACAAGACAAACAAGCCAAAAATGATGTATGGCCAAAGAAAATCAAACAGGAGAGCTGAGAAAAGCTAGAACCAGGGTGGTACAAAACAAGAACACTTAAGGGAGCCTGATGAGATGCAAGACATGTACGCCAGTCAGATAAATGCAGAAGAGCAGCAATAAAGCTTCCAGCTCTCACGTGCACATGTGGAACAGAAGTCTGTACTGTAACTTCCCATTCCCTTTTAGTACCTTCCTGAAGGGCCGACACTGGTGACTGTGTAACAGTGGGTGAAGATCGTGGCTGTGAAGAAAGGCTTGGAGCAGATGTCCTTACTGACGAGATCACAGCAGAGGAAGCAGATGTTCCAGCCCCAGGCTTGGTAAATGGAACGCTCTGGCTCACAGAGTGCACGGGCTGTGAAGAATCAATGCCACCTGAAAACAACAGCAGAAAGCAGGAACACTTTGTTTGTATTTGCAGACAATTACACAATGCAAGCAATCACATTTGATTTCACAATAACTACTAAAACAATACCAGTACTTCAGAGAGAGATGCCTTCAAGCAAGTATATATGGAAAACTTGATTTTTTTAAATTAAATACCTATGATGATAAAACTGCATTAGAATGAACACATTGCTCTGACAACTAACAGCAAAAAGGAACGTATGATGTAGTAAGATCAAGACCAAAAGCCAAATTGATCCATTTTTGATCCATCCCCACAACTCCACGCTTTCAGAGGTTCCTCTTCCCAGATAAGAGGAATGCAGTCTACGTAGAATGGCTCCCTCTCAATATTCCTCCCACAAGCAGGAAACCTGAAAGTCAGCTGTGTACTAGACCAGTATTCTGCCTCTCTCACAGGGCTGGCACTTGGCAATTTTGGTACTCAGCTATGAGACCCATATTCCAAGCAGTCTGTTTCAATCAACCCTGAGTACTCCGCAGAACTTCTGATGTGTTTTAAACATCTGGAATAGATATAATCTACTTAAAAAAGTCAGATTAGTACTTTGAGAGATTTAACACAGTCCAGCTGAAATTCCTATCAGATAAGGACAATATAACTTCAATTGAGTTAGCTTTTAAGTGGGTCCCTCTTTGTCAATTTATAATTGAAAAAATTAATCATATTCTGATTCTTTCAAAACAACCTAACATGCCAAGCTCTTAAAAATAAGAATAGAAAGAAAATGGTTTGACCAATACTACCCAGTAAACACAGAGAGAAATTAAGCAAGAACAAAACTCACTGTAGTTGTAGAGTACTTAAGTTACAGAATTCACCAGAGGATACACAGGTAATACTAACTTTGCTTCCGCTGCACATATAGCGGTGTAGTTCATACAGTCCCTGACTTTTCCTTAAATAATGGAGTTGATACCTGAAAGGACTTTATGAGGAAGTTGAGGCTTCCTTTATAGAGGGAAGAAGCAGCAGCAGATTAAAATGATCTTTCTGTTTTTCTATTTTACTGTCAAAATTAACAGCATATATTTTCACCGCCTTAATGGAACTTTTATTTATTATGTAGTTTTCAAATATAGTGTTGAGCATACATATTGCTTTTTCGCAAGTGTTATCAAAATTAGAATATGTATTTCTCCAAAGTACATACACACAGCATTTTCTATTGAAATGTACTTGCTATAACTTCTGCTTCTATACGTTATGTCTTGTAGACTCCTCACAGAAGCAT
The DNA here is from genome assembly GCF_000687285.1 of Phaethon lepturus. NCBI lineage: Eukaryota > Metazoa > Chordata > Aves > Phaethontiformes > Phaethontidae > Phaethon > Phaethon lepturus. Next base: position 9,634 of record NW_010525691.1, on the reverse strand, counting down.
CAGCACCTGTCAGCAGAAATGTTCTTGTCAGGGTAGCTACACAGCTTTCTCAAGCAAGAAATGCAAGATGACAAGGGAAGTTCTTTGCAACATTAGTGTGCTTACCCAGGTTTTGTAGCAGAGAGAATTGTTTATGGAGTTATGGTATTTTCCACACTTCAAGTCACTGCTGCAATGCTTACAGCATCAAACACTGCTGTAGAACATGCTACGTGCTATAATGTCACCGTGTCACATGTTCAAAAGCCAAAACCAATTTACACTTGGATTAGCTGAAGATGCAATACCTTCTTGCCAAGTACCAGTAACTACTCTCAAACAAAAGTTATCCAAAATATCCTTCAAAATTACATGGATCCTTTACATGTATTCTAAAAAATGTTTTTAAACTCTGAGAAAAAAAAGATGTAATTTTTTTCTTTGTACAAAAATCCAGCCTGCAAAATTGCATGTTAAACTTTATTTGGCGACTCTGAAAGTTTTCAAAAACCATGAGTAATTAAAACCAAAGGAAACACCTGGACAATGTTAATCTTTAAAAACACATTGTTAGTAAATATCATCACATGAGGTAATCTACTGTGATGGTAATTATGCTATCAATTTTTTTCCTTGTGGCCAGTAAGAAGATTGCACCCTGCTATATAAGTACTGATGAATTTAGGATGGCGTATTTTAGCTTAAGACAAAGCTGGACTGAACACCAGTTTAGAGTACCAGTTTCCCATTAGGTTATCCAGGAAAAGGTCAACCAGGCCATACAATATTCCACCAACTGATGTCATGAGAAGCCAAGAGCTTTGTCAGGCTGCAGTAAATATAAAACCCAATCTCAGTGACACAGTATTTTCTGTTTTTCACCTCCCACTCCTCTCAGCTTTAAGGGGCACTGAAGTTTTCCCTTGTGCCTTTCAACCATGAACATCTCTTCCACTAAAGATAACCAAGTAAGTATACAAAAGACACGTACCAATAAAGATCTATGTTACAGAAAGAATCTGCAGAGCTGGGCAAATTAGCAGTGTAACTCATCATTTTTCCTATAAAACTAGCACTTAAAAGTTTTTATTTAATTTCCAACTTGAGACCTACAGGTAGCAGTTAAAAAGTGTATCACCACAATATTTTCTCAAGTTTGCAGAAGAGATGCAAGAACCATCCCGTTTGAGTTGCTACAGCTGTGATCTTGAGTTCCTGCCCCCCAGCCCCCTCCCCGCAACACGCAATTTCTACAGAGACATTTCCCACCTTCCGCACCTTGGTTTTCAACAGCATCCTATCTCCCCAACTTTTTGTATCTTGGCTGCAGTCCTTCCCCTTTTTCCAACCACACCTATATGAGCAGATTTACAGGATTATAGCCCACATTCCTATGGAACTGGGGCAGCAAGGACTTTAGATCCTGATATGATATAAGAGGAAGTATGTGCATGAGATAAAGAAATTAAAGTGTCTCCCACTCAAGCAGACTGCCTATGATTACAGGACAGAAGGCAAGATCCAGGAAGCAAAGAAACCCATACCATTTACCCGCAGGAGTTCTTTACCTCCCTCTCCTCAGGGAGGCAGGGAGGAGTCCAGTAAAATTTGGGCATCCTGGTTGAAACCCACACTGACTGGAAAGAACCAAGAAAAATCAGAGTGCACTGATTTCAGCTGAAATAAGCTGGAAAAATATTAAGGAAAGATAGAAAAGACAAAAAACTTAAATAATACAGAGTGTGTTATTTACATAGCATAACACCATTTCTGGACAGATTTGTATCAACACTGTTCTGCTGAAATACAGAATTTAAAACTAGAAGAGGGCATTTTTGCTAGGTGAAACTAGTTTAAATCAGCAAGCAGAAAAACCTCAAATTAAATATTTGTATTCTACTTTATTTATACTTCCTAACACAAAGAAAATTATTCTCACTGGCTGCTATTCATCAAAACAGCTCAACTTCCATCAAAAAATGCCTCTCAAAATAAATTTCTTCTTTTCTTCTAGTGAAATTTCAGCAAGCTTCACTGAAAATACTTCAGTGACTTCAGAGCGTGCCTGCCAAAGTTTTAGAAAAAGATTTTGTTGCAGTTCTGTGTCCTCAGTACATGATATACAGCAGCTCAAACAGTTTAATCTTAAGAGAGTCAGTATTTTCGGGGCTTTCCAAGGCCCTAGACAAATTGATTTAAATACAATTGTAAGTCCAACGCTTCAAACTTTTCTGATTCAAATAGAAAACAATTCAGAAATCACCACACTTCTAAAAAGCTTATGCCAGCCTAATTTTCCTAAGTCCTGTTTAAACACAGAGATTTTATTAAAAACATGGCATTCTTTATATAAACCATGTTTCACTTTCATCACAGAGAGCTCTCAGTATTCACCGACTGCACAAAACTGCTATTGAAAAACACATTAAGACAGTAGTATCCTGAATGACAGTCTTTCTAAGATCTGCTTATTTATAATTTAAGAATTGTGAGGGGTCTTCTTTCACAGCACAGCAGCAATGACAGCAAACTGTCTTATTGGCGCCCTGACTAACAGTAGAATACTGTATCAAAATATCTTTACATGAACAGTCACAGAAAGCACACTTTGGAGTTTCAGTGTATCTTAAGTTTTTTTTCAAGCAATTTTCCTAAAAACTATGCACAGAACAGACTGTAACTGTTTTCCATTATTGTTTCCTTCCTGGAGAATAGCAGGGAAGATAAAATATTCAGAAAAATTCCTTCTTGTGAATCATTCATCATTTCCTTAAATTCCTTGTACGTTGTACTCAGACACTTTCCAAGGATGTACAAGAAATGGCAAATAATTTTCAAGATCCAACTCCTTTTTTAAACGCTAAAAACCATTAGAATACTATACATAAAATGACTCCATCTGAGAATAAGACTGTATTTAGAAAGCATATCAGTGTCCCAAAAAGTAAATCAATTATGCCAAGACCAAACAATTATTTGCCATCTTTTATCAGCAAAGTGTTGTAGCAATTGGCTAAAATGTATTAAAAATTCAAAGATGTTGAATGCTAGACTATTATTGGAGGCAGACTGCTTAGGCCCAGGCTTCAAAAATGGTGTAAGTCTTTAGAATTTAGTAGTAAAACAGCCCAGCTCTTCCTTCAGCCTAGCTACTGACTGCTACCTTTATTTGGTCTTTCCCAGTCAGCAAATACAGAATCATTTGTATGATGAGGTTGAACCAGAATTTAGAGGGAAAAGAAAAATTTATTCTCCAGGTAAATTAGTTCCACAACCCAGCCCACTATGCAAGGAAGCACAGGGCATGCTGATATCAGCAGCTCTACAAGCTTGGAAAGAGTCTGAATGTGGTTTAAGTAATTATGCCTACAGTCCAGCAAACAAACCAAGTACTGCAGTATTACTCGAGTGTAGCAGAAACAGTGGATGTTTTTATTTTCATAACTAAAGTGTGTGTACCTATTACACACCAGTACAGCAGTCAATTCTATCATCAGCTCTTTGAAATGCCAGCATAACTTTTTCTTGAGGCCATGTATTAACTCAATCATTCCTTTAAGAAGAGCACTGAATGGTTCAGAAATAAGACTATCCATTGCTCAAACTGCCCTTCACAGTCTGGTCAGCTCCACTGTTTCACCTTTAAAACAGATGCTCCTTATAAAAAAAAAAATAGTTATGAACAAATAATATATTTCAAGACATCCTCAAAGGAAATAAAATTAACAGGCATTTAAATTAAAAATTTTGGTAAATAAAACACTAACAGTTTAAACAAACAATCAGTCACTTTCATAGGACTACGGCAAATCTTACTATTCTGGAATGATACCTGCATTCTGCCAAGACCAGCTGTAGATTCTGCGCTCAACAGAATTTTTTTGGCCAGAACTTTGAAACTTTAGTCCTTGAAAGAATTCATTTTTATGCTCAATCTTGAAACGCCATTAACTTCAGAAGCTTTTTAAGGAGCTCCCTATGTTTCTTTTTTAAACAGTATTTTGTTTCATGTTTTTGAAATATTACAGAAAATCGCACAGAGCACCTCATAGAGACAGAATTCAACTCTACTAATATTCACACTAGTAAAACTGAGCTGAAGGATGACACTCTACATCCTAGTCTTGGGGAAAAGAAGCAATATTGAAACTAAATTTAACCTTAGTATGGATTGGATGAGCTTGATTTAAGCTTAGCTGTTTTTCCCAGGCAAAGCTTTACCATCATCAAAATCATGTTCTTTCATAAGTCCTTGGTCTTCGAAAACGTCCACTACATGGATTCCTAAAACAATTCCAATGTTAAGCTATAATCTGAAATATCTGGCATAAAAAAGGAAACATTCTACAGGTCTCTAATATCTGTCTCATCAGAAAAAGAAAACCATTAGTCTTGCACAGCTTACAAGTCAAAACCGCATGAAGTCAGAAAATTACCAGTACAGAAAGAAAACCAGAATTTTCCTGCACATGCTACTGAGCTCTCGGAGAGCACAATGTTTCAATGTGGAGGCACTCCCACACCTCTAATCTCTTCCACTCTTTCTACCAAGTACTACCTACCCTATGAACTTGCACTCAGTTTTCCCATGAAGCAGACTGCTAGCAAGGACTAAGTATACTCACCCTCAACTGCCACCTTTGCAACTTCATTCTCTATAGCTACAGCCATACTAAAAACATCAAGTTGCTGCTTACAAAAATCAGCTAAAACCACCAAAATTGCACTCTCATTCAAATGCTTATAAAAAAAACCTAATTAAAAAAAAAACCAATTGTCTTCAAACCCATGTAGGCTTCTACTTTTTCTGAATTTTCTGAAGAAAAGAGTGCATGCATGTTCGGTTAGGTAAAATGTAAGGAATCAATATAGATCATGACTTCAAAAAATTCTCCAGCTAGAAGAGGAAAAAAAAGTACCTTTGTGATTAATAGACATATTTCAGAAATTACACACTCCTTCAAAATGGCATGAAAAAATTCCCTTCCAAGGCCACTTAAATGAAAAAAAAAAACAAACAATAAACTAAAACCATTCCCCAGATAGTGTCTTTTTCAGTATCTCTTAATAGAAACACGTCAGTGATACAATTAGCTGCTATTGTGAGCACTGTGGTAACCAAGTGAGAAAAGCTTCACAAATGAGTAAGAACAGAATTCAAAATTACGATACAGAATTTCACCCAGTCAACAAGTACAAGCCAACAAAAGCATGTGATTTCTGATGTTTCCCAGACACATCTGGAAGTTCACTAATCTTCAAATAATACCATACCTGTATTTATTTGGTTGTTTACTTTAGCAATCGATCCAGTGAGATTCCTGCCGAGGTTGTCTTGAACAGACTGAGTAGATGAAATAGTTGATAATGCTGAATTATATCCCACGGGAACATGCTGTTGAAGTGAATGAGGTACTGATGTAGTCTGGCTAGTATATGTATTTGTCTCTTTGAACTGTCCAACAGCAGGTAGGCTCTGAGAGGTAAATGCCTGCCCATACACACCGCCAGCAGCCGCAGGATAGGAAACATTAGGATACATGGCACTAGAAACCACAGGCATGGTGTAGTGATCAGAATTAAGAGGAAATCCCTGAGATGCAACTGGAGAGCTGACAGACGGGCTGTAGTGATTACCAAATGCCGAGTATGAATATGACTGCTGAGCACTCGTATGCAAGTAGGATGCAGATGATATTGCTCCTGGAATAGGTCCTTCAGCTGACCCCACAGTGTGGGGAGGAGTTTTGTTGTACAACTGCTGTGCTTCCTGTGTATTCAACACATTGGTACCCACAGGTGTCATAACATTTTGTGCTGGTGCTGAATAGTAAGTAGGGTAGTAACTGGCTCTATACTGATTATCCAAATGTGAAGCAGCAGCTTTACTGGGCACTTGGGAATAGTGTCCTGAGGGTGCACCATAGGTAGGAGGATTCGAGCCATAGCCAGAAGGGAACTGCATCCGATTCTGCACAGGACCTGAAAAGGAGTGAAAATGTCACATGTATTAAAGATGCATCTGCTAGTAGTGCAAATTGACTCTGTACTTACTCTAACTAACCAACAATTGGTTTCTCCTTGTTTTCTGTGACTATTTTTGAGGTCTATTTCCATCAGCAGAAAGAGAACAAACCAAGTATAACACATGCAAAATATAATAGTTGAAGTAATTTGCAAACGTACACAGAAGAGAGAAATTGCTTCCATTATCGAAAGAGGTTTCCAATGCCAAGACTGTATGCCTAACATTTGTACTTTGAATACTTTTAAGAGTTTTTAGGAGATTAATATTTAAACAAATAGCGAGCAACAGTAAGCACCAAACTGATGTTTCTAAGTGTCTGAATACAACTGTATGCCTTAAAGAAACTGACTGAATGTCAATGTGTAAAGATGTAGGTCCTCTTCTTTATAAATCCTCAATACAGTGACCAAGATAAAATGCTGCAGGCAGTTATTTTTGTCTTCTATATTCTTTTCTATTATGTTTTTATGAAAATCAACATTTTTATGAAACTACAGAGTATCTGACAAGACACTTCATCTCTGTTTACTGCCTGATACTTAAACAAGGTATAGGAGATGTTGCTATCAGAGAAACTGACCTCTGCTATCACTGCAACTGGCTGTGCAACATTAGAGGTTAACTACATACTGGTCCAGCAAGGGTCACATAAGTACTTGTTTGCTAGAGACCGAATGTTAACTATGTCCAAGCTGTTTTTTTTTCAATGGCACATCTGAAAGCTCTTCCTCAAGTTCTTTTCCTGAACCCTATTTTTATTTTCTAGGGAACCACAAATGCATTTCCCTGGATAACTTCCTTTCTTAAAATTACCACACACTACTGCTTACATCATGCTGAATGACCGTGGTGTTATTTCCCAGCCCTCGGTGAATACAAACACAGCACTGGGCCACGCGCAAATTAAAGAGCAGCTGTGATAATAATGAATTGTTGATTTCCTCCCTTATATTTACAATGATTACAAAATGTAAGTATTACTTCTCTTGAAATTCTGAAAAGTCACGGTTTTCCAAGTAACACCCAGATGTTCTATGATTAACTTGCAAGGCAATTTTAATAATGAATTTGTTAACAGAACCCTGTAAGCAAGGAACACACTGTCCAAAATTCCTTTCTGATAAAATTAAAAATTTTCATAATTGACAACCCAGAAAGTTGAGTAGAAGAGAAAGGAGGTAAAAAATTAACAACTGTAAACTTAGGCTGCTGGGTCAAAAGACAGAAAGGCACTTTGGGAGAAAGCATAAGGAGCTTAAAAAAAAATTACAAAAAGATTACAAAATAACAAATTTAGTGAAACTATGCAAAAGATTTGAAGTCTGAGGAGAGATGGGAAACAAAGCTAAATAACATCATAATGAAAACTATGGTCCCAAAATGCTAGTAGATACACCAATGATAATCTCACAAACCGTTTGTAGAAAACACTAGACAAAAATCTTCTGGAGAACCATGGGGATTCAATGCATTTATCTTCTCAGCATTATATTTCAATACATTAAGTTGTTAGCACTGAAGTCCTCCATCGCTACTGGAAAAATATATCATCTTTTAGTACCGATTTTATAAGCAACATTTTATTATGCTGAAATTAGGAAACAGGTCATTTTCCACTTAGATACAAAGCCACCTGCAAGACTACTACAATAAAAGCTTATCAAACTTGCAAGTCTTTATTCAGAGGAATTGTATTTTAAAGCCCAGGACTTATGAACAATCCGAAACAAGGGCAATTTTTTTTTTTTAAACACTTAATTTCAGTATAATATCAAATTGAGAGCACTGCAAAAGAAAAGAAAAAAATACACATAAGAAGTTGTGAGTTTTTTAAAAAACCTAAGTTATACTAAAACTAAAGTCTCCAAGGGTCTCAAATGGACTTAAGTCACTGGACTGGGCAAAACTTATTAAAAACAAAGCTGAACATCCTTTTTAGTATCACTGTACATGCAACAGGTTGCTTGCTTTCTGCAGAAAAACAGTCTCTCTTTCATCAGATCCCAGTTACTTCAAAGTTTTATGTGAAAAGTCCACATTTTATGAAATTAAAAACACAGAGCACTCTAAACATCTGAAAGGATGCACTAGTATTTTCTTTCAGCTAATACAGAAATAGCTGTATTCACTGCAGTATCTACATTTAAATTCCATTACATGCACGTAAAATAAAGTTTCAAAACCAGTGACAATCTTATTTGTGAAACGTAGTTGCTAGCAGACAAAATGGAAATTTCCAGTATAGTTTTTTTCTATTCCTATTCCCCTCTTGCTCCCCCTCTTATTACAATTTTAAAAAAATAAGAAGCCTCAAATCCTGTGTTATAACTTCCGAAGATTAGTACTAAATGAAGATAGATAAACTGAACTAAAAGTTCTGGAATGCTATTGCTAAATGACACAAAAAGACAAATTCAGAGTTCTTGCCTACAAATCACCAAACAGAAATCACTGTAAGATATCTTATGGAACACAGAAGCCAAAGTTGAGTAACATTTAAAATTACTGTTTTGTTCAATTAAAAACACAAGGAGAACATATGATGTCCATTTCTATTTGTTTCTGTGAAACACATTTCCAGGTTATTGATGCTGTAGTAGCTGTGTCCTGATAATGACAAGTTTTTTACTAAAAGCCATACAACTTGGCATTTTCTGAATAACTTCGACAAAACTCAGCATGACAATACTGGACACATCTGAGGCATTAGTATCTCCCTAAAATGTACCATTTATCTTCCTTTTCATTCACTTCAGTGACTTTTGCATTATCTGCACACTGACTCAAAACCTACTTCATAAGAATATAAGTGCTTATCGCCTAACTACCCTTCTTGACATAAGAAATATTAATGAGTAAAAAATTTTGTAGGTCCTTACCTTGCATACTGATCTGTACAGAAAAAAAAGCCTGTGCACAAAATAGCCTGACTACAAAATAAAGGGTTTAACAGCAGGAGCTAAAACTCCATGGAAGCAAGAGGCCCAATTTAGATACCAAACCATGATTAGGTGGGGACAAAGATCATACGGGCATTCTGAAAAGTTAACGAGCTGTATTTATAAGAACTGATTTTATAGCGCACCAATTTAAAAATGAGGAACTGCATGCTAATTATTTTAGTTCAAAGTACAGTTACTCTCAATACCTCTCCATATGAAAAGTCAGCATTTTATGACTTTGAACTATTTTACCTTCGTTTTTCAGTGGCCCACATTTCACTGGCCCAATCTTGTTTATCCAACTCAAAGATCCAGTTGTATGAACGCCTGCCTACCCACCTACTACTTTCAAGTTCATAAGCAGTTACGAAGTTAAGTATTCCCACCCACAGTATGGGGTTTTCGGCCCACTCATGCACGACTGCAGGAGCCGAGGCCTGGAGGTGCCTTGGCCTCCAGAGCATTCCCGAAAAGCCACGAAGCAGGCGCCACAACACCGAGCAGATCCAAATCCGCGAGAGAAGGGACAACTCTTTCTTTCCTCCCTCCTTTAGGGAGGCTGGGAGAGCCTGCGCCTTCTTAAAAGTTAACTCCGCACGCCGCGGCGGGGGCCCGGGGCGGGACGTGCGTTTCCCCAAGCGGCTCCGGCGGCTTCTGCGGTCTTCCACAGACAAGGCTTCCCTAC
>NW_010525690.1:0-7689 GCF_000687285.1 Phaethon lepturus | reverse complement strand
TAAACCACAACAGCCCTTTTTGGCACCCAGCGTGGGGTGTGATGGGTTGAGATAATGACAAAGCATGATAGAACAAATTTGTTATAAGCATTCATTATATTAGTTTGATAGTTGCTGGTCACAATGTCAATTCACTTGCTCTCAAAGTTGTTGTGCTTGTTCTCAGAGTTGTGTTATGTAACACCTCACCTCCAGTATATATTCCCTGTTGTGCTGTTTATCATCTCAGGGAGCTGGGTCAAGGTTATTGTGCTGTACTTTGTAACACTGGCTTATGACATGATAAAATGGCTGGTCATGAAACTGGTATTTGTACTAAGCATTGTCATCATCTCTGTACTTCGGGAGCCATCTCTTGGAGATTATTAAAAATTACACTTTTAACCTTTTCTCCTCAGAGAGGAAGTTTACAGGGGAGACACCTTCCTTCCCATTCTCCTCCAGGCTAGTTACAACAGCTCTTGAAAATTTGTAATATCCTTGGGATGTTCAAACTGGCATGTTCCTGTTGCTCCTACTCCTGGATGTGTTTCAGGTCTTGTTTAAAGTTAAACAATTATTTAAAAATTTAAAAAAAACTCCATCTGCTACTGGTACTCAGTGTGGATGCGGGCGCACTGCAGCTGCTCCCAACTCCTGTAACGGGCACTGCAGCTATTCCAACCCCGGCAATAGACACTAGAGATGAAACAGAGAACCAACCTGTGCCAGTATCAGTTGCCCCCATACACAAGAAGAAATGGACATGAAAGTCAGCTTATTTAGTAAAGGCTGATGAAGAAGGGCCATCACAAGAACAGGAGGAGGAAGAGGCAGAACAGAGATAACCACCCAATCCCTACCCCTGAGTGAGCTGCGAGATATGTGAAAAGACTTCAGCCATCGTCCAGGTGAGCACATTGTCACCTGGCTGCTCTGATGCTGGGGTAATGGGGCCAGTAGCCTGGAATTAGAGGGTAGGGGGCCAAGCAGCTGCGGTGCCTGTCCAGGGAAGGGGGCATGGACAAGGAGATTAGAAAAAAGACATAAGCACTCAGTGTCTGGAGGTGACTCCTGTATGGCGTGAAGGAAAGCTATCCCTTCAAGGAAGACGTTATATGTCACCCAGGCAAGTGGACCACCACGGAAAGAGGTATCCAGTACCTGAGGGAATTAGCTGTGGTGGAGGTGACTTATAATACCTGGACAACACAGATCCAGACGAAGTCCAGTGCACGCAACCCATGTGGCCAAAGTTTATATGGAGCACACCATCGTCGTATGCCAGCTCTTTTGTCAGTAATGACCTGGAAAGACAAAGAGGAACCAACAGTGGATGAACTGGCTGGCCAGCTCTGGCAATACAAAGAAAATCTCTCCTGCTCCTTATGAGGGCCTGCGTTTCAGATGTGGAAAAACTATCCAAAAATTCTGAAATCTTGTTTGAGAACCTGTTCCAGGAGTTCCAGCAACTCAAAGAGGATATGTCCTACTCCTACCTGTACAGACCAGTATCTCAGCTGTTAGGACTAAATGCTCCTCTGCTCAAGAGAGAGGATATATGGGATACACACTTCAGGCCACCTGGTGGTTTCATTCGCATGACCACAGAGAGGACATAAGGAAGTGGGATGGAAAGTCCACTTGGACCCTAGAGGTACAGGTACGTGTGCTGCAAGAAGAAACAATCACAAAAGGGTTTTTTTCCAGGAAAATTGCTGCTCCAGTTTCCAGTTTCCAGTGAGCAGTTTCCCAGACAGAGTAGAAGGGCTGGGCTGAATTCCGATCTTAATAAAGGGACTTCTGATTTCTATTCACAAGAAATGTGTAACGGATATTATGACCAGGACTAGAGAGGCCCTGCCTCCAGCCAGGCGGAGGAAAGGGACAACCGAGTTTATTGGACGGTGTGGATTTGATGGCCTGGCATGCCAGACCCACAGGAGCATAAGGCTCTAGTGGACACCAGTGCACAGTGTACCCTGATGCCATCAAGCTGTAAAGGGGCAGAACCCATTTGTATTTCTGGAGTTACAGGGGGATCCCAACAGCTGACTGTACTGGTGGCTGAAGTGAGCTTAAATGGGCATGAGTGGCAGAAGCACCCTACTGTGTCTGGCCCAGAGGCTCTGTGCATCCTTGGCATAGACTACCTCAGGAGATGTATCTCAAAGACCCAAAAGGGGGTGGGCTTTTGGTATAGCTGCCTTGGAAACAGAGGAAATTAAACAGCTGTCTACCTTGCCTGGTCTCTCGGAGGACCCTTCTGTTGTGGGTTGCTGAGGGTCAAAGAACAACGGGTACCTATTACTACCACAACAGTGCACCGGCAGCAATATTGCTCCAACTGAAACTCCCTAATTCCCATCCCTAAGATGATTCATTGGCTGGAGAGCCAAAGAGTGATCAGTAAGACTCACTGACTCTTTAACAGTCCCATATGGCCCATGCGAAAGTCTAATGATGAGCGGAGACTGACAATGAAGTCACGCCACCGCTGAGTGCTGCCGCATTGGATGTGCTAGAACTTCGATATGAACTGGAGTCAAAAGCAGGCAAGTGGTATGCACAATTGATACTGCTAATGCGTCTTTCTCAATCACTTTGGCAGAAGAGTGCAGGCCACAATTTGCTTGCACTTGGAGGGGTGTCCAATACACCTGGAACCAACTGTCCCAGGGGTGGAAACACAGCCCTACCATTTGCCATGGGCTGATACAGACTGCACTGGAATGGGGTGAAGCTCTGGAACACCTGCAATACATTGATGACATCATTGTATTGGGCAACACAGCAGAAGAAGTTTTTGAGAGTAGTCCAAATCCTTCTGAAAGACAGTTTTGCCATAAAACAGAGTAAGGTCAAGGGACCTGCACAGGAGATCCAGTTTTTAGGAATAAAATGGCAAGATGGACGTCATCAGATCCCAGTGGATGTGATCAACAAAATAACAGCTATGTGTCCACCAACTAGCAAAAAGGAAACACAAACTTTCTTAGGTGTTGTAGGTTTTTGGAGAATGCGTATTCCAAATTACAGTCCAATTGTAAGCCCTCTCTATCAAGTGACACAGAAGAAGAACAATTTCAAATGGGGCCCTGAGCAACGACACGCCTTTGAACAAGTTAGCCAGGAAATAGTTCATGCAGTAGCCCTTGGGCCAGTCCAGGCAGGACAAAGTGTTAAAAATGTGCTCTACACTACAGCTGGGGGAGAATGGCCCTACCTGGAGCCTCTGGCAGAAAGCATCAGGGGAGGCTCGAGGTCGACCCCTAGGGTTTTGCAGTCAAGGATACAGAGGACCGAGGCCCACTGTACTCCACCTGAAAAAGAGGCATTGGCAGCATATGAAGGGGTTCTAGCTTTTTTTTCAGAAGTGGCTGGGACTGAAGCACAGCTCCTCCTGGCACCCCGACTGCTGGTGCTGGGCTGGATGTTCAAAGGGAGGGTCCCCTCTATGCATCATGCAACTGATGCTACGTGGAGTAAGCGGATCGCACTGATCACACCCGCTGTGTTTCAGAGCATGCTCCTATGTGGGTGCTCAATGTTTATTAGTGACTCAGCCCCCGGGAGAGGACAGTTTCGCAAACATTGGCCTCACGCTGCTGGTGCTGTGCAGTCCCTCTGTCAGGGCTTTTGTCAGGGCCCAGGCTCTAGTTGCACTTTCCTCTCCATTTCATGGTCAAAGCAAGCAACAGCGTTCACCTTGAAAAGTTCAATTTTTTGGAATGATTGACTGTATCACATTCAAAACAAACAGTTTACTTTTGGGGTGTTCACTGTTGCTTTCTAGTGTTGCTTTGGTAATTTTGGGTTAACTTTTAAGTAAGTAAATGGACTGTTTGTAATTGAACTTGCCAGTAATTTCCTTTTGGGAGCGGAGAAGAAGGCATTTTCTGAAGCTATTACTGGATTTATAAATTATCAAAAAAATATTTTGCCTGCATCAGCAATGATTTTGGGCCAGATCATTAGAGAATATTGTAATCTGAGCAAACATGTTGTAGATCTGTAAGGGACAGAACAAGATCATCCCTACCAGCTCTTACAACATAAAACTCAGAACTGTGGGCTACATGAGCCACCCTGCACCCCTGAATCATGGCACATGACAGCCTTTGGATGCTACTCCCACAAAAACTAAGGTATGCTAAGGCAACCTCAAACTGATGAGGTAATAAGATTACATTTCTAGATCACAGAATCATAGAATACCGGGTTGGAAGGGACCTCAAGGATCATCTGGTCCAATCTTTCTTGGCAAAAGCACGGTCTAGACAAGATGGCCCAGCACCCTGTCCAGCTGAATGTTAAAAGTGTCCAATGCTGGGGAATCCATCACTTCCCTGGGGAAATTATTCCAATGGCTGATTGTTCTCATTCTGAAAAATTATCCTCTTGTGATGGTGATTATTATAAACAAAACAATGGTATGTCGTGGGAACTCAGACATGCAACACTAGGTTCTTACATAAGCTGGTCCTTTGCTTGGAAATTTGTAGCAGGATTGCTATTGTTCAAGCTTTTTTTTTCATGCCACTGCACTGTTTTAGCACAGATATGGATTGTATGAAGGCAGGAGCTCTGCATCTGATTGAGGATGTGGAGTAAAGAAGTGTCCTCATGTAGCTTTGTGATATTCTGAATGTCTCTGCAATAACATCACCGTATGATGCGAGGCACAGCAAGACTGGGGAAACACATGACGTTGCCTTCCTTCTTTACCAATTCCTCTATTTCAGGATTTCCCTGCTGCTACCATGGTCATGGCCACAGCAATGGGCATTAAGGAAACAAAAGTTTATCTCAGCTCAGTTCTTGATTATATGGTTCTCCATCCCACTGGCACCGATCATGGGGAGCTTTTCCATTTGTCAGTGACCTCACCAGTCAGTGTTATTGGCACTACTTCTATTTTTTCAGCCCAGATTCAAGGGGTTTCTAACTGATTTAGCACCCCTAAGACACAGAATTTCCTCCTTGTCTGCATATTCACAGCACAGTTTCTTGTGCTAATGACCAAGGCCAACTCTGAGAAAATGGATGGAGTAGTTCTGCCTTCTGCTCTTCGCCTCTCCTCAAAGGCTGAAGTGCAAAACCAAACTCTGCAGCAGAGGTCAGACCAGGTACACAAATGGAAGAGATTCATCAAATTTGAGATTAATATCAAAAAAAGAATTTCAGTTTTGTGCAGACAGTGGAAACTATTCTTCAGCTATAAGTATTTGCTGCCACATGAACAATGATGCCTCTCTCTTCCACTACTTTACTCAAGAACTTTTCAAAAACTTTCCCACTAATGAGTATTATTATTTTATTTCATTTTTTTACTTTTAAATTTTTTTTGTCTTAGAATGTCCAGCCCTTAAGGGGTTTCCAGCTTTGAATTCCTTCTGGAGGAAAGAGGCACTTCCCCCCGCCCCAAATAATAGTTTCCATAGAGGACAGCGCTTCTTAGTTCTTTATATAAGTAGTTCAGCCTTTAAAACTGTCTCTCCTACTAACTCTAGTTCCTAAACCACCTTTGAAGTGGAAAGAACATAGGCTGTGCTTTAGGAGAAAGCAGAGTTTTGGACAAAGTCAGTAGTGCTCTTAATGCCACAAAAAAAGCAGGAAGGTTGGTGCATGCGCTCTGTCCCTCCTGGCATGCTTCCTGGTGACAATATTTGGTCTCTTTTTCCTCTTCTTGGAAATGAAGCTCAAAAGCCCAGTTGGCTTTGGCTCACAGGACCCAAAATGACTGCCCCAAACACAAAAGGAGCCCTCTGCTCTCCCCAGAACTCCATCACCAGCTGGTCTCACAGCTACTTTTCTCTGAGAGGTGTCTGAAATGAATGATGGTCTGACCAGTCCATGATGCTGCAAGAGAGGAGATCAGACCAGACAAGACAACTGGTGTCACTACTTCCTTCCAGCTCCATGCTTTTGACCATTCTTTGGGATTCAGGTGAGTGTCAATGGTTACAGATCCCTCTCTCATACTCCAAAGGAATGATTGTCAGAGTTTTTAATGTGGACTAAATTATTTTTGTAATTGTTCCCTAATATCTGAACTACATAGCCTGCAACTGAAGAGACATCTGCTGCCACAGATGTGAGCCACAGGCAATTTTAGTCCAAATGCCTAATGTTTGGCAATAAAATACAGAATAGAAAGTAGAGTCTTTCAGTGGAGATACAAAGCAGGCTTAAATGATGATATTTTACCAGCTCTGTCCACAGTAACCTGCCTCTTCCAGCCTCTGTACGGTCTGTCTGCAGAGAACCTAGACTGCAGTTTAGTCCGGGGAAGAAAAAAAACCACCTTCCACTGAAATGCATGATGCTGAACCTCAGGTTTTAGATGTGGGTCTACCAGATGCTCTTGTTTATCCAGCCCTTTGCTAAAATTAGAAGTATTCAGATGGTCCTGTGCTGTTTTAATTTGTTCCCGTTGCCTATGTAGGCACATTAAAAAGGGAGACTTAATTAGCGGCTAGGGCACCAGTCTGTGAACTGGGCACCCCTGCTCACACCATCACGCCTGCAGACGAACCGTTACATGGGCCGGTCAGCTTCCCTGCTGCCTTCCCTCCTGTCCCTGGCCGGCTGTTCTGGGAGTAATATGCTGGAGAACACGTGCTTGCTATGGGTAACTGCTGCGGGGTAATCTCAAGCAGGCAAGTCTGCTGCCGGCAGCGGTGAGCTGCGTGGGACGCTGAGGCAGAAGTACCTAAGAGCACTTGCTCTGGGTCACGCGTCACGATTTGGCATAGAAATGTGGAAATCTGCCTACGGGGGTGGTTTCGAGCACCATCTCTGGCCAGCGTGGTTTCTCTGTTACTAGATTCACCACAGATTTCAATTAAATTAGGTTGCTGCATTACTAAAAAAAAAAAAAAAAAAATAGCAGTGTTCCTGAAGTAATTCTTGAAAGGTTTATTCTTTTGCTTTTTTTTCCTCTCTACGTTTACCTATGGCTATGCACCACTGGGGGTGAGAGGAGAGGCCTGCTCTGTGGGTTTTGAATAGATTTATTTGGGAGCACTCTCCTAAGTATGCACCCAGCAGGCAGTGATGGTGGTCTGTCTTGAGCTACGCATACCTGAGCTCTGTCTCGCTGTGAAACAAAGCAGATTTTAAGAGGACTTAATTTACAGGACTAAAGTAGAACACGGACTTTTCTCCCTGGGTTTCCACCATTAGCTCTGACTCTGGTCAGCAACTGCTTTCACTGATCATAGGTTGGAGAAGCAGCTCATGCACATCAGTAGAGGCTTGTCCTATTATGAAAGATTCCGGGCTCTCTCCGAGAAACACATGGATGCTGGCTGGCCATCCCACTTCGGGGATGGAAGTTCCCTCCCTATAGCTGCAACTGGGCTGCACAGCAGGAAAGCAGGAGATGGCCTCTGTTATCTCCTGATAGTCCTTCAAAAGGGCCTTAAAAGCTATTCATTGTAAAAACGACCCTGCCCGGACTCGCAGGGCTTTGAAGAGAAGCTGCAAGAAGGCAGATGGGCGTCTGTCTGGAAGGCAGCTTTCCCCGGGACCCTCAGGCCTGCCTGAGCGTAAGGTCTAACACCGGAACACCTCTTGGAACACGGACCGTCGCCCCAGGGGGACGGAATGGTTAATTAAAACGAAACAAAAACCCGAGGCTAGGGAAAACTTGCCGCTCTCCGATGGAGACGAGCGGTTTGCTGGCCTTCCGGGGCGGGGCCGGGC
>NW_010525689.1:26691-38532 GCF_000687285.1 Phaethon lepturus | reverse complement strand
CGACACCTCTACCTCCCCCGCCCCATCTTGCTCCGCCCGAGGCGTCTCCGCGCTTTCCTGCGGTGCCGCCTTGTCGCCTGCTGCCGGTGCAGAGCCCGCCCTCCTCTCAGTGCCCGGTCTTCTGAGGCAAACCCTTCTTTCATCCCCCTTCTCCGTGCTGCACCCTGGGCCTGAGCTTTAGCTAGGCAGGACCGAGAGGAACTTGCAACGGCCGCTTAAGCATAAGCAGCGACTATGTTGCTGGGGTTACACTTGCTCGGGAGCAGCTCAAGGTGCCTGCCCTTTCCGCTGGGAGACAGGCACCTGATGGCTGAGAGGATCTGAATTCGCAGGACGTTAATAGCTTGCAAGGTGCTCTGATGGGAGACTACCCAAAAAAAGCAGGTACCTGGCAAAAAGATGTGGTTTCTGTATTTTAAAGCCTGGTAAAAGACACGGTAACAATTTTTTTTTAAGTTCAAAATAATAGCCCACCTTAATCACCACGTAACAGAATAAATTAAAATGTGTAGCCTTTAGTGCTCGTGAGAATTGAGAGTGAGGGCAACCCCTTTCTTCTCATGTTTAAACCCAAGGTGGTTTTCCCACTTAATTCATTAGTTAGAGGACTAGAAGTTCTAATTGTCCTAATGGTTGGGATTTTCCTTTCATATTTACAAGTGTGCAGGCGAAGAGCTTCATCTTTCTTCCAAAAAAAGGAAGTATAGAATTGAATGTAAACATGTTTTGTGGGAATGTTACTTGTTTTCCCTTCAACCTGTTCAAAGAAGTAATTTTTAAAAGAGACTTTACATTGTATTAAATTTAAAAAATTACCATGCTAACTTGTCTAATGAACCAGATCCACATGGGAAATATGCTTAGCTACAACAACAAAAAATATGGCATAAATAGTGCTACTACAGTGCTCTCCCTTTTCAATTTAGGGGTGAAGAAACTGAGGATTTCTTCTACAAATGCTGTTGATTTTGTAGGTGTGATATGTTTTTGCCTTAGAATATAATTCTTGTCGAAGTGGTCTAAATTGCTTTTTTTTTGTGGCTATGGACTCAGTTTATTGGCAGCACCGTTAGCACATTTTTGTGGAAGCTCTTTCTTGTAAGCAAAACTTCCATTAAAATCAATATTTCCAATGTATATTGCTGTATTTCTACTGGTGAGCAATACTGTGACTCATCTTCAATCAGAAAAATGTCATTAGAACTCACATAGTGGGTGTAAACTGAAGTCTGTTTCCCTTGGGAGCTAAAACAAATTGTAAAAATGTTCTTCATATTCTGAATTAATTTTGCAATTTAATGTTTAAAATTCATCTTAGCATTTTATTTCATTGTAGGTAATTTAAGTGACTTTCTAGCATGGACACTGTTGCTAGCCATAGTTGTCATCTTCTCCAGCAGCTACATGAACAGCGCATTCAGGGTCTTCTCTGTGACTGCATGCTGGTGGTAAAAGGTGTCTGCTTCAAAGCACACAAAAATGTATTAGCTGCTTTCAGTCAATATTTCAGGTATGTGATAGAAAATTATTCTGTTTAAAAAAAGTGAATTATGCTGTTGGTTGAGGTTTTCTCTGAGAAGGGTATTTTTTTCTGGTAGTTGCAGACTAAGTATCTGTTGGAGTGTAAGGGGAAAAGTTAAATTGTTTGTCCAGAGGTAACCTGTATTAAGTATTTAATCTAATTAAAAACTGTGGCCATCCTAATTTACTTACGCTGTTTGAGTTTGGCATTTGCTTGATCCTTACTGGCTTACAGTGCCTCATATAATGGCTTCTGGCATGGACCTGCATGCGGTATTTCAGTATGAAAAGATAACTGTTTACAAGGAGCATAGTAGAGTACATGAACAGAGCCAGATAAGAGAGATAATTATATAGTCAAAATAAAATTTGACTATATAGGTTATTATTGAATCTCTATTTAGAACAGATTCTCAGAGACAACATCCGTGCTTTAAAGTATATGGGTGGCCCATGAAGCCACATCACTGTTTTCTTTCCCTTCTGTATAGCCCTCATTGATCCCCCAAATTTTGGAGGATGCTGGATTTCCCAACTTAGTGTCTTAAATTAGTTATGAGTAAGCTGTTAAATCTGGCACTTTTTAGACCTTGCTTCTTGAAACATCTCTAAAGCTTGGCTACCAATTCTTATCTAAGAAAATTATTTTTGTTTTATGACCAGGGAGAAAAGACAAGGAGCTGTTTTTCCTTTTTCTGTTCTAGTATTGTAATCCTGTTGATAAAGTGAAATTATGCTCAAAGACTGAATTTTTACAGTAGTTAAAAAGAACTAAGTGCTCAACTGTTGTTAAAATTCTGTAGGTTGTAAGTGACTAATTAATTTAGACTCTCAACCCAGATCTGTTCATTATAGTTCTGGTTTTAATTTAGATAGTATGGGCTGCATGTATGAAAGAATTTGGATGTGGGCACTGGCTTCAGAGTAGCATGTAAGTGTGAGGGTAGGACAACTTAAGTATGGGAATGCATCTGAAGCTCTGTATTTCTAAAGTTTAAGCCTAGACTCTCATTTGCTTAAGTTCAATGCTTATTGATATTATGCCCACCTTTAAACAAAACCAAATTTGAGAGTTAACCCACGGGGAGGAATCATCAAGTTCAGGGCATTTCCTAGTGTAGGAAAATAGGTACGCAAGAGTGACCTGACCCCATTTATATATCATCATTTACTGTGAGAGAATCAGGTTAGGGGCTGGGGGTTTTAACCAAAGGGTGTGAAGTTCCTGACTGAGGCAAGAGTATGAACACTCTTAATCTAGGGCTGGTTGTGCATGTGAAGAACTACAGCTCTGATGCTAAGAATACTTTACATCAAATAGTAAGAAGTCTTGTGAATTCAGACACTTTAAGGGTTCAATGACAATTCAGTGGGTACTCGTTGGACTGCTGGTTTAGGCTCATGCACCTGTGCTCTTCATTATTCTTTTACTTGGTTCTCATCCAGTACCAGTAAAAAAAAAAACTTTTTTTTTATATGAGAGAATAGATTGAAAATAATGCCATCCTCTTGTTTGCTATTACCATCCTGTCATCTACTTGCAGAGAAGGAATTAATAAGAACTCTAACAAGTTTGATGGACAAACTCAGTTGCCAGAAGAGAATAGTTTAGCTGACTTTGAGGTCTATCTTCTCCTTTTTACTAGAAAATTTCTCATGTCCTGTTTTATTTGCCATGGTGGAAGGAGAAACACCATTCTGAGTCAACCAACTTTTGCAAATAGTCCATAAATACACCACTGCATCTAATGTGTAAAGAACATTGGATAGGAAACCACAAATAAGGGTGTGATTTCAAAACATTAAAAAATAGAAAATTAAAGTTATACAAAGATCCTTTGCTTTGATTTATACTTTAAGTGTACTAGTGTAGGACTAATATATGACAAGTAATTGAGCAGTTTTGAGACGTTCATCTGCAAAAAAACAGCAATCTAGATAAAATCATGTAGTGTAAATTGTTGTTTCATACCAGGCAGTCTGAGGTGTATGTGTATTTTTTTTATAAAAGTTTTTGTGTATTTGCCTTATTTTATCAGGACCCTTTTCCAGAATTCTTCAGGCCAGAAGAATGATGTCTTTCACTTGGACATTAAAAATGTAGGTGGGATAGGCCAGATCTTGGACTTCATGTACACCTCTCACCTGGATCTTAGCCAGGACAATGTACAAGCTATGTTGGATATTGCACAGTGTCTCCAAGTGCAAAATGTGCTGAACATTTGCCACACCTTTTTAAAATCTTCTACAGCTGTAGAGCAAACAGCCAGCATGCCTTGTAATAGTGTGTTTTCGCTGCAGAATACTTTGACTGCAGATACTAGTTGTGCCAATGACAATTATGGAGCAAACCTATTGCATGAATGCTCATCTGACACACAAGCTAATAAAGTCTTGGCTGACCACCATTCCCATGCATCGCAGTCTGTTAATCTTCATGGACCCTCAGGTGATGCACAGAAACAACCACAAGAGACTTTAGATGGCAACTGCACAGAACTTCCGTTTAAACAACCAAATTACTATTACAAACTACGCAACTTTTACAGTAAACAGTTCTATAAGCAAAATGCTTGCTCTAATCATGAGAGAGGAGCAGAACAATCCTTTTCTTACAATGCATCTACAGAAATAAACACCGTAGAGAATAATTCTTGTACTGTCAATCACTCTGAGTGTATTCTGGAAACTTCTGATCATTTACCATCAAACTTCCTGGTTCAGCCCTTGAATGAAGCTGCTCCAGATCAAGATGCAGAAAGCATGCTTATGCAGCCCACCAAACAGATGCGGCTGAAAAAGGCAATACACCTTAAAAAGTTAAATTTTCTAAGATCTCAGAAATCTGTAGAGCAGCCACCTGAGCCTAAAAGAGATGACAGTAGAATAACAGGTGTAATTGAATCTGTAAATGAAAGTACCATGGACATGACAAATGTTAGAGTTACTGAAGAAAAAGAAGCTGAAGATTTAGTGAATTCTGAAAATTTTGAACAAACTGTTGAAATTGAAAAATCTCAAGGTCCTTTGGAACAAGAAGGGCAATCACAGACTCTTCAGTCGCAGAGGCAATATACTTGTGAATTATGTGGGAAGGCTTTCAAACATCCAAGCAATTTGGAGCTCCATAAAAGGTCTCATACAGGTACAGTTATCAATAATGTGGTCTGCAGACCAAATATTTCAATTGAAGAGGATGTCTTGATGGTATCTCTTGATTCAGAGATGCTGGTTTAAGGGACTGCTTTCAAAAAGTGGTGATTTTTGTTTGTTGTTTTTTTTTAATTAATAATCATACAGGAATAAAGACTGTAAGACTGAGTTTAGCCAAGAGTTTTAGTTGTATTAAAGATTTCTCCTTCATATTTGTTTCTTTAGGGTTCTTTTTTCAAAGAGCATTGTGTGATATTTCGGTGAAAATTTTATTTTGGCTTGTATTTAGAAGAGACATTTCTAGTTGGTTTGTCAGATGGCCCAGAAGACTGAATCAGGTAACAATGAAAAGTGCAAATGGAGAGAAGATGATACTACAAGTGTTCTAGATGGCCTAAGTTCTCTCTGATTGTATATTCATTGTGACATACAAGTGATTAGGGCTTGGTGGTCATTTCTTTTTAACCTGTAGAAATATAGTCTATAATTAATTTATACTTTTTTCCTAGTGTGAGCAACTTTCATTACGACTTTCATTGCGTTTACCTAGAGAGTAATGCTCTTGCAGACAAGTAGGCTGCAGAGTGAATGAGAATTTTGAATTACTTTGTTTTAAAAACTCACAGGTAATATTATTTTTAAACCTAGCATAGACTTTTATTCTAGTGAAAGACAAGACCCACTCTGACTTTGAATTAATTTGGTTCATTTTAACCATCATGTTCTATTATATTTCTGCAACTTTAGATATGTTTTTTTTAAAAGGGTTGCTAAGAATTACCTTAGCTAGTCGAGTAACACCATTGATTTCAAGTCCTTGAGATCGCATTATTCCTAATTAAGCTTTTGAATATTTTTTGCCATTCTTTTTCCCTGTATTAAATATACAAATGCATCTCTCGATCTTGTCAAATGTACATCACTTTGCAAATGAGCGTACATGTATCAATATGTGGACAGTAAATATGAATCCCCCTTTTAAATATGAATCCCTGAGACATTAATTTCTTTTGTTAATTGGTCCTTAGTATTAAGAATTTATTTTTCCAGGTAATTAGTAGAAAAATCTTTCCAGAACCTGAAAATACGGACATTTTGCATTAACTTCCTGAAGTTTTCACTTGGCATCTTTGACTACTTCTGTATGTTCATATTACTAATACTTTTTTTTTTTAATTTGGTCTCCTGTGAAAGAATTGCATATGTCTCTTAACCACATCTTCTCTTTGCCATGTATTTTTTTGATCTATTACATGATTTGAGCTGACATCATCAGGCATATTTTAATATTAGAAATTTCAGGAAAATAGGTGATCAGATAGAACATAGAGTATCTAGAGAAGTCCCAACTGAGGGAGAGACTCTGAAGTCAGTAATATGACACTGTGCTAGAGAATCTGTGTGAGAGAGAGTCCTAAACGATGAGAAACCTGTTAGAATTTGCCCTTCCTTAGACTTCTTAATCTGGGAGGAGTCTGGATTTTGTGAGTTCTGATGCCATAAAACTACTTGGTTTTTTTAAGGATCTGTTGCCTGAGTGATAGACTCAACTATTGTATGTATCTGAGTTTGCTAAACCATTTAAAACATGGAGTTCAAGGTTTAGTTTACATCTTCTGATGTAATGTAAAGGTCAGGTGTGTGGGCTTTATAGAGGAAAGAGAATATAACCCCTGATACAAATGTTTTACAACTATTTCTTTAGACACAGCATGGCCAGCAAATACTTGTAAATGTAGGAAATGGGAAAAGAGGAAAAGGGTTGCAGTAGCTTTGCAAGGTTATTTATATACGTTGCAATTCATTTCTTTGTTCTTATTTGAGATCTGTGTATTTACACATGCTTCCACTTCACTTCAGCTCTGGTAGATGTTGTTTCACATTCCACAACACTGCCTGACATGAACTAGCTTTGTACGTTGTGTAAGAAGAGTGATCACAGACTTGGTTTTGTTGTTGTTGTTGCTGTCCTTCTCTACTAGTCTGAGTATACATTGGATTCAGGAATTCCATGCTGCTTTTCATGCACTAAGTTCTTCCAGTAGTTTTCAAAAAATTCCAGACTTCAATGCTACTTACCATGACATTAACATTCTTCTATAGATGTGCTAAACTGACAAAGTTTAAGAGTGTAAGTTTAACAAATAATAAGCACATGAAAGAAGGATGGAAGAACTGAGGCAAGAATATGACTAGGTATCGCTGTTCGCTTGCCTGTTACTTTTGGGTCATGTTAATTTGTTTTTAAATATGCAACCAGTGTAAAAAGAGTACTTGGAAAATTGCAGTGGATAGTGAGTAGAATGTTAATATAGGAAGGATCTGTAGCTGAAGGTACAGAGCACATCTGTATCATTAATGATACGTATACTCTTAGTTAAGTAATATAAGTGTATGCTAAAAGCCATTTCCATTCATCTTCCACTTCAGAAAGCATAGCAAATTGCTAGCTAATCAATTTTATTTAAAAACATTTATTTTTTAGAACTGAGCAAAAGGGTTAGAAACCATTTAAGTATTACTTAGGCTTACTGAAAGTCCTCCAAATCTGGTTTTGCTGAAGCAGTGAAGGAAGCAAGTTGCTAAAATGTATCTTTCACCATGGCAAGCCAGTTTTTAACCCACAAATGACAGCTGTTTCAACATAAGTCCTGCAGTGGCCTGGTCAAGAAAGAGCACAAGTGAAATTCTCTGTCCCTGAAAACTAGGAGCTGCTAAAGAATTGACAGGTTAACATGGTTGCATTGATGAGTTGTCCATGTGAAGGACAGGCATACTATGTTCAACACAAGTCAGTGTTGTCTAGCTGTTTTAATTGTATTGCTAGCGGATATTTAAACGAATCTCTAAATAGAGGTTATTGCATTGACTTCAAGATTGATTTTGACTTGACTGAATGTTATAATTTTTTATTAGATTGACCTGTCTGAAAAAAAGGAAGCAAATATATCTCTCTTATACAGTCCTTACCTAGCCAGGAACAGCCGGTGCTTTGTTTTGTGTGTTTTTTTAAAATATTTTCAAGAAACATCTCAAAAAACGCCCAAAACCCAACCCTGTGGAAAAAACTCTTGGCAAGAGGGAAGACAATAGGAGCAGAGTTACACTGTCATGTAATAGACTGTTGATCCTCAACCTTTTTTTTCTGAGCTTTGCTTGAGCAAGTTGCCAGCATTCCATGCCTTAGTGGGTCTGGCTCTTCACCTTTGTGATCTCTTCAGAAATGGCGCTTCTGCTTTGATGCCTTTCTCCTCTGGAGCTGATACGCCACTGCTTTGATCCCACTGCTGTGTACTTTATCTTCATCTCTTCTTGCAGAGTGTTGAACAAGAAGGGTGCACCAGAAGATAGAAAACACAAGGCAGTCTAAAGGTTCAACAGTCAAGTCCCCTGGATATTTGCTTAAGCATTGTCTTAATTATAGTTCAGTTACTACTTTTCCCCAAATTTTCCCTGTTGCTGTTGATCCAGCTGTGGTCTTTGAGAAGATTAGTGTTCTTGGATAAGGTTTTTGGTTTGGAGTTTAATGCTAGTCATAGAATCATAGAATAATTTAGATTAGAATGGACATCCAGACATCATCTAGTTTTGCCTCTGTTCAAGATAGGTGAAATTAGATTGGAGTGTTTTGCTTATGACCTTGTGTAGCCAAGTTTTGGGTATCTCCAAGGACGGAGATTCCACAACCTCTCCAGGCAACCAGTTCCAGTGTTTGACCACGCTCCTGGGGTAAAAAATTATTTTCTTACATCTAATCAGAATTTCTCGTGATCTAACTTGTGTCTGTCACCTCTTGTCCTATCACTCCTATCAAGACAACCTGGTTGCATCTGTCTTCCCATTACATGTAGACATGAGTAAGATGTCCTGTTTGCCTTCTCCTAAGGCTCCAGATATGGTCCCACCAGTGACAGGTAGAGAAGAATCATCTTCAGCTTGCTAGCCACACTCTTACTAATACGCTTTAGGAAGCAGTTAGCCTCACTTTACCTGAAGGATGCTGCAACACTGAGTAATTTAGTATTTCTGCTAGAGTTCATTCTTGGAGTAAGCCACTTTATATGCCCGGTGATTTGAAGTTTTATGCAGGTGCAGAATTGTTCTCCAAAAACTAATTTTATGTTTCTCTTCAAACAAAACTCTTTTGTTTTATCTTTATCACGGAGGGGGAAAAGTAGATTTAGGCTTAAGTTGTCAGAATAACTGCAAGATTGCTATCTGTGAAGCCACATAACTGTGTATGTTTACTCTGTGCTTTAAAATATAAGAGGATTACATTTAGTCTTTGATCCTGAAATATATTGAAAGAACATCACCTGTATTTGGCAGCAGGGAAGGAAAACAGAATCTCAACACCTGGATATTATAGATGTTGCTCATAACGCTTCCAAGGATGGAGGGAGAACACTGATGTAGAGAATACCTGCTGGAAGAGAAGGCTACAGACAACACACAGGTGTTCTGTAAAATCAGGAAATCTATAATTTAAAAAGTAAATAAAAATCTTTAGACAGATTTTGAATCAGCACCAAGACGAAACATAGTGTAAGATCTCTTTTTTTCCATCTGGAAATATCTGCATTCAAAATCACAAGGATTTACACTAATTCTTTTGCTTCCCTGTACCTGTGGGCCAGATTATATATGTCCTAAATTGTACTTTAAAAAGTACAGTTAGACTCATGAAAATATCATTAGAAGTCTGTCATTGAATTCAATGATATTTCAGCATTATTATTGTTCTAAAAATTCTAGAAAATGCAGAGATTTTTATCAACAGTGTAAAAACTAGGAAACCAAGAACTGTGCAGGTAAAAAAAATAACCTTTATGAAATACTATAGAGGAGGAAAAGTTATTAGAAAAAGATACTTCTCAAGTTGACAGCTACAGAATTGAAGTATTGTGCAGTCACATTTTAGATTGAGAATTGAGTTAATGTGAAAAGCTAAAGTGGGCTGCACTAGTTTTTTACAAAAGCTGCCTACGTGTGTTTGGAGATTCAACAATACCAGTTTTACATGTATAAATTCAGAATTTAGAGTATTTGGAAATTTGGGTTAATTACCAGATACTCTTATTTAGGATGAGAATTTGAAGGTGAACATATATTTATTGGAAGTGAATGGCTACATGCTGATTAGAGATGTATGGTACACATTGAAGAGTGAGAACAGAATCCTTCCAAATTAGCTTCTCTGTATTCCTTTTTCTTTTTAAGAGTGGGCCTTTGTGCATACAAGTGGAAAAACTGGTGCATTTCCCATAGCTGCTGTTGTTGTTGTTGTAGGACCTTGTCATCTATTCTGTTCTTTCTGGAGGTATGGTACCCCTTTCATTTGGAAAAAAAACAATTTTTAAAAATTACAAAACACTCCCATTCATATCAAAACTCTTCTACGAACTTGTTCTGAAAGATAAATTCTGTTTCTGACCAAGTCTGCCTTACAAGCTTAATGGTAAATGCTGTATTTTTGTCTTGAATTTCCCCTTAATATATGGGTAAGTGTCCCTTTGGGGATATTTTACTCTTACATTACATGTTTTAGAAGGAAGAGTACCAATTTTAAACATTTGTATTTTATTGCAACTATTGGAAGTTCTATGTTCTGTTTCTTCTCCTTTTAGGTGAGAAACCTTTTGAATGTAACATTTGTGGGAAACACTTCTCACAGGTGGGAATATTTTATATTATGGTACTTACACTTGAAATGCATCTATGTGTTGATTCTAAAAATAATTGTTTTAAGTCTATAGATATTTTTTGTTCAAAGATAGACTTGACTTTATGGATAAAATATTAAAATGTCTTATTTGAAAATAACGTGCTAAATGTTTTAGGTTTCTTTGATACGTTTTGTACCTTTGATTCTGTCTGCTTCAGTAAATGTCATGTATTTTACCTTCAAATGAATGTTTAACTATAGAGAGCCACAACTATATTTGAAATAGAGCATTCATTCTCAGACTGCTTTTGCTTAATGCTTAGGGATATGCTGTGAATAGCATTTTTACAGCATCTGAAAAAAATACAAGTTAGAATTTTATATAATGTGTTCACAATACAGTTTCATCTTCCTAAATGGCATAAATTATTAAGCAGATTTGAGTCCATTTCCATCTATGAAGAACAACAGCACAGTCTGTCTGAAGTGACAAAACTCATCTATGACAAAACTCAGCTATGTGAAATTCCATACTTACATAAAGGGCCTAAGCTTTAGCTGTCATAATTTGCCCTCCAATGCTTGCTTACTGTTCTGGGCACAAGAATTCATTTGTATCTACAAATTTGGTGCCTAGTTGTCTCATGTTTCCAAAACGTCTATTTCTTTTCCATTTTCTTGGTTGGAATATGTGCATCTAAGTACAGGAGACAATAGAGAGGTGCCTAATTTTATGCTAAGATTAAATAATAATTATTTTTAATAACTTTGGTCTTTCTTATGGTTTAAGGATTAGAATGATGTGGTCTTTGTCTACCCACCCACCCACCAGTGCTTGCGCTTCTCTTGCTCCAGTTTTGTAGCCCACCAGTGTGAATTCTTTGACCGATGAATCTAATGCAGTTGCATCTTCTACTCTGTTACTAAATATGAATATAACACTGCATCCAGTGAGCAATACTGTTTCATCATGCTTATCAAGTCATTTGAGCAAAACTGGGTCTGCTTATTAGGCAAAGAAAGTGCGTCTTCATTTATTTCGATGGCTGAACTTCTAGTTATTAAAAGAAAAAAGTGGATATTTCCAAATTCCATTGGAAGTACTTTTGGCAAATGGAGTGGTATTCTGTACCTTTACAGTGGGGGAAGACGGAATAAAAACGCTTCACGCACTCG
This sequence comes from Phaethon lepturus, assembly GCF_000687285.1. NCBI lineage: Eukaryota > Metazoa > Chordata > Aves > Phaethontiformes > Phaethontidae > Phaethon > Phaethon lepturus. Next base: position 27,017 of record NW_010525689.1, on the reverse strand, counting down.
GAGTGTATGACAGGCATGACAGACTCATGCAACATGCAGTGCTCCCCTTTAATTAAAAACAAACAAACAAAAACCCCAACAAAACTGGAAATTTCTGGTTTTTAATTAAACACTCTTAAATGCCTTTCTCCCCCTCTCCTCCTCATTACCTCACTTGCCTGAAGGTATAGGTAGTACATATTGATGGACAATACTTACATGTTGAGAATATGAGCCATAGCATTCAGCTGGTGTGCTGCAGTTCTTTCTCTGGTCATAAACAGAAATAGTTAACACTTTTCTTATTTAAGCCTTCATGTTCTGTGCTTTTGAGACAGTGCAGTAGT
>NW_010525689.1:0-26660 GCF_000687285.1 Phaethon lepturus | reverse complement strand
CTGCTGAATTTATCTTATGTTCCATGTGTTGGAATGTGAAACAGAAAGTGGAAAGTGAAGAAAGCAGTGAAAATTGACATAGGAACTCATAGTCTGGAACAAATAACCATAAATGTCTTTAATTTTTGAAGAAAAAGTTCCTTTTGTACTTCCAAGCCTGCATCTTCCCTTAATACTAGTACACAGCCTGTTGCGATGTGGTCCTTTCTCTGGCTGGTGTTCCAGGATATCATGTTTTACCTCCTGCCTACCTCCTTCTGCAGAGCTGCTTCTGGGGGACCATCTGCACTGGTTCCTTCACTTTAAAAGTATGCCAGCTACAAATGGACTAAGTCTAGCGTATCTCTCTAGTCTCCAAATTTGTGAGGAGTGGTATGCAACCAGTATCAGTAAGAGGATTCTTCTGAGCATTTTTTTTTTTCCTTTTGCTGAAATGCTAGCAAAAGTCCTCTTATGCCTTTTTACTGGGATGGCATATTATGCCTTAACCAAGGTTGTGTACCACCTTAAAAGCTTAGGAAGAATACAAGTTACTGATGTTTTTACTTTTTCTTTTCTCTTGGCTCAGTTAATAATAAGCTTTTGCCCTCATTAGGAGGAAGTGACATAGGCTTGTAATAAAAAATGGATCTACTTTCTACTCCCTGTAAAATGTTTTTATTCTGGACTAAAAATGCCTGTATGGGAGCTATTTTAGAATAATTGTTGCAATTCAAATTCACCCTCTGTCTTTATCCAGAATAACTTTCAAATGCTTATATGGTTTTTTTTGTTGCATGGATAGAGGTAAAGGTTCTGTCTTTTGTGTGTTTCTCTTGAATGCCCCTCTCCATAAAATCCCTTGTCTTTGCAAAGCACAAATTGCTCCATGGAGAGATCAGTTTAGTCTTCTCCTTCCTCAGAAATATGTGCCTAATGCCTCTCTGAATGGATTTCAGTATTATAAAGTTTGGCCTGAGAGAACAGGGGTTCTGTCATACTGTTGTCTGAAAAACTTTACAGGGGTTAAAGAAAGCTTTCTCAGGGTTCAAATGGTGATCCCTTTAATATTGTCCTCTGTCTGTGTGTGTCTGCAGTACTTCAGTTCTGGTGTATTATAAGCTCTGATTACAGTGATTGAGCATCACAGGTGATTTATTATCTAAAGGAGTTGGAAGAAATTACCGAGGGATCATATTTTTGTTGTCTTACTGTGACTAAGGAGGACATGATAATCTGTGCATCTCCAAATTTCTTTCTTGATTGAAAGGAGTTAATGTTCCTTTAGTGTACTTAGATAAAACTGGGCAGTTATCCATCAAAGAGAATGGCAGAGTTAAGAACTGACTGTGGAAGTATGCACAATTTATGGAACATCTGCAGCGCTTCTATCCAGGTTAGCTGTATCTTGTGCTTTGGGAACTGGACTGTTAGTGGATTAGCCATTCAGAAGCACCAGTGGCTTTAAAAAAATTAAAAATAGAAAAAAATTGGAATGAGTAAAATGGTTTTGTCTAGTCATTATCTGGTTTGCCTGCTAGACTAGCATGGATAGACTACAGCATTGCGACAGGAAAGGTATGTAATAAAAATTTGTTACAAATAATCCCGTTTGTTCATTTCTGTGCTTCCTGTTCTGTTTTCTCTTGATAAGAGTAAACATTTATAAGTTTGGAGCACTTGGCTCTGAGAATTCTATAGATTAAAAAAAATGTTTACCCTATTCTTTTTAACCTCCTGGTAGGTGGATTTAGACACCCTGATATAACAATATTTTATTTGTAGGACAGGGAAAATGAGACTAACACAAACCATATTACTAGTAAGTTTTCTTCTTCACTGCAATCTAGATAGTGCAATTTTCATTTATAATTGGATCTGTTTTCAACTATAGGTCTTTCTTTTTCCTTAGCATTTGATTCCAGGCTTCTTTTTTATTTATATTTTTCTGTTCTTGTCAAAGTGTAATTGCATACGTAAGCAATTCGATCTTGAAGTACACAGTAGTCTGTCTTTACTAGATAAGAATGCTTGAGTTCATACGTGCTTTGTAGTCTTCACTACGTTAGAATTAGGAATAAAAAGCCAGTCTCATAGTTCCCAAGGTTGTCTTTTGACCTGTATACAACAGGGTAGCTGAATTTAAATGTTTAAATTACTGTCCCTTCAGGCAGGTAATCTCCAGACACATTTACGTCGACATTCTGGTGAAAAGCCATACATCTGTGAAATCTGTGGGAAAAGGTGAGTAGAATTGTTCATCTTGGTAAAGTTAACATGATAAGACTTGCTCATGTTTTCTTTAATCTTCATCATAAACTAAGGGCCAAGACCTAAGGCAGCGTGCTGGTCAATTTTGTTTAAAAGACATTGAGTTTAAATGTGTACTGATGAGATGAAAATACATGAACGTCTGCAAGTGTCTTGTTGCAAGTCTCAATAACAAGATAAACATGTCACCTCATTTATAGTCTCTTTATTGGTATTTTTAATTAAGGATATACTGTTGTGTGTATTCTGAACAGTGTGAGTCACAGTAAATCACGCGATTTTGTACCTTTCCTTCATGGGTTTTTTTTCATTATTTGGTCACATAACTTTTGTAACATTTTATGGAAATTAAGAAGTATGGGAAACTTGATGAATTTAAGAAAAGCATTAAATATTTCTGCCTTGTGTTGACAGGTGACAGAAAATACACTAATTTATGAGTAGCGTTTGTATTTAAACTAAGTTAAATGCAGAATAAACTAGTAACATTGAAAAGGGGTTTTTGTTTGTTTTTTCCTAGCATAAAGTTAATTGGACATTGCCAGCTTCAAAATGTTTTTCTTAAATGCATCCATTTAGGTATCAGTGTTTTAGATTTTAATGTTTCTGCAGAACATCAGGCATTCATTGTAGTTGATTTCCTTATGATACTTAGTTTAGGACAATAAGGGCCTTATAAAGACAGTAATTTGGTTTCCATATTCTGTTACAGATTTGCTGCTTCTGGTGATGTTCAGCGTCATATTATTATACATTCTGGAGAAAAGCCTCATCTGTGTGATATCTGTGGCAGAGGTATGTAAGATCCAAAGTTTCTGCCTCTGAGGTTTTTTGATTGAAATGCGAGGAGTCTGCCTGGACTTTAGTAAAGCCTTTGACAGCATCTCCCACAGCATTCTCCTAGAGAAACTGGTGGCTTATGGCTTAGACAGATGCCCTCTTCGCTGGGTAAAGAACTGGCTGGACGGCCGAGCTCAGAGAGTTGTGGTGAATGGTGTTAAATCCAGTTGGCAGCTGGTCCCAAATGGTGTTCCCTGGGGCTCGGTTCTGGGGCCGGTCTTGTTCAATATCTTTATAGATGATCTGGATGAGGCTAGATCATCTGGATGAGGGGATCGAGTGCTCCCTCAGTAAGTTTGCAGACAACACCAAGTTGGGCAGGAGTATTGATCTGCTTGAGGACAGGAAGGTTCTGCAGAGGTGTGTGCCCAGGTGGCCAAGAAGGCCAACAGCATCCTGCCCTGTATCAGGAATAGAGTGGCCAGCAGGAGTAGGGAATTGATTGTACCGCTGTACTCGGCACCGGTGAGGCCGGAGCTTGAATATTGTGTTCAGTTTTGGGCCCTTCACTACAAGAAGGACGTTGAGGTGCTGGAGCGTGTCCAGAGAAGGGCAACAAAGCTGGTGAGGGATCTGGAGCACAAGTCTTATGAGGAGTGGCTGAGGGAACTGGGGTTGTTTAGTGTGGAGAAGAGGAGGCTGAGGGGAGACCTTATTGCTCTCTACAACTACCTGAAAGGGGGTTGTGGCGAGGTGGGTGTTGGTCTCTTCTGCCAAGTAACTAGTGATAGGATGAGAGGAAATGGCCTCAAGTTGCACCAGGGGAGGTTTAGACCTTTTACAGAAAGAGTGGTCAAGTATTGGAACAGGCTGCCCAGGGAGGTGGTGGAGTCACCATCACTGGAAGTGTTCAAAAAACGTATAGACGTGGCAATTTAGGATATGGTTTAGTGGGCATGGGGGTGTTGGGTTGATGGTTGGACTTGATCTTAAAGGTCTTTTCCAACCTTCATGATCCTGTGATTCTGATTTGTTTTAATCTTGATGTCTGTCATTTTTCTAGGATTCAGTAACTTTAGTAATTTAAAGGAGCACAAAAAGACCCATACAGCAGATAAAGTATTCACCTGTGATGAATGCGGGAAGTCATTCAACATGCAACGAAAATTAGTAAAGCACAGAATTAGGCATACTGGAGAAAGACCATATAGCTGTTCAGCATGTGGTAAGATTTACTGTGCATAGCTTGGTTGTGTCTTTGCTTTTTAAATGATAAATAAAAGTTACTATGTCAACAGAATAACAATTGACAAAGATGATTTTAAATTGAAATACCATGTTGTGAAAGTTTTTCACAAAATCTGTCTGGCATACTTCATAGTCTTTCATTTGGTGTATTAAACTCCTTTAGCTGTGGTAAATAAGTTTGAAAGTGAATTTCAGTTGGAAGAATGGAGAAAGAAAATAAGAGGAATCAACATTAGTTGTGTACGTCTAACACTTCTAGGGAGTTACTGATACTAGCTGCTCCAAATTTATTTGCAGTATAGGCCTTTCTGATGGAAAGCTAGGTTTGGCATCACTTGGATATTGATGGAATCTTTTTTTTTTCTTTTTCACACTTGAAAACTGTTCAGATTTAACTGCATTCAACCATAGAGTTGATAATAACAACCTTTTGCTACTTTGCTTCAACCTCTTGAATAAAAGAAAAACTTGATCAGTGCTTCATACCTGAGAACACCCGTTTTCAGAATCTGCTAGATAGGTCATACTTCCAGGTGGTCTGAAAATGTCTCTTTGATCAATGATTCATCCTTGTATAACACAGTTCTCAGAAATTGTATTGTCTGTCCTTATCTCATATGTTACTTAGCGTCCTGCATACTATTTACTTTTCTGCCCTTAAGTGCTATTTTGGTATAATTTCATTCATGTTCTGAGGAATCAGCTTTGGAGGAGAGTAGCTCCATATGATAATGTTCAACTGCAGTATGTTTTATTTGTAATGTCTTGAGGCACAAGAAAAGCTAATATTACCAGGAGGTCCTGCATCAGAGGGAGGAAGTATAGACATACAGGATATGAAAGCATAAACAAACAGTTGTGTTGCTGTCATTAAAATAGGCTTATTTTCATCTTGTCTTGTAGTGGTCTTTTGATTGTTTTTTATTTTAGCCAGGTGATCCTGTACCGAGAAGGCAAAAATTGTGCAAAGAGGATCTGATCAAGCATTAAGAAAGCATTCACCGTATGCAAAAAATCCACATGTATTATGCCCGTAACTTGTAATTTTACCGTTACCGTTTAATGGCGTTTCTGAAGAGAAATCTGGGCAGTAGAATGAAAAGTATGATGATGAAAATTGAGACTGCCCTTTCAGATAATACAGTTCATTTTAGTTGGTATCTGTCCACACAAAATAAAATACTCTTTAACCTAGGTAAAATGAGATAAAATCACAAATAGGTACCAGCTTATTTCTACTATCCTAAGGAATGTGAGGTGTCTGAATCATGCAGCAGTTCTGGAAATTAATGCTTTCTTGTTCTGCTTGTTCTTCTACACTTGGCCTTGATTCAGCCTCAGGCACTTTTTTCTTTGCAGTGTGGTTTCTTATTTGAGCCTATGATTCTGAATATAAGGCAAACAGTTGAATATTTTATTGTATTGTAATACTTAACAGCAACAAAAAATTACAGTTTTGATGGATTCTCTGGTTAGAATATAAAAAGTAGACTGATGCATTACATTAGCTCAAAGTTAACAAAAAAACCTAGCTTTGCCAGCACTTTAAGAATAGTTCCTTGGTAATGAACAAACCATTACTTTCTGTGGTGCAGTTCTCACTGGAAAATATGTTTAGAAGCTTATAAGCATACTGTTTTTCCAGACAGACAAAATAAATGATTATTTTAAAATTTTTTTCCTCCACAAGGATTGATGCAAACTGAGAGCACTTACAGCTTTCAGATGCTAATGGATATTCCCATCTCTGGAGACAAAAACTAATGCACTGGGAAACAAGGTAGAAAATCAGATCAAGAAGAAGAAACAAGTCATTGACTTGTAAAAATAGGTGGAACTTGTTTGAGCCCATTCTAGATAAATGAAGTACAACGATTGGGACATGCCATACCTTATCACGTGATATTTTCTCTAATTAAAACATGTTTATGCACTCGTGTTAAGAACAAAATCTTAATCTATCACTTCTGTCTTGTAGGGCAATGTTTTGCAGGCTCTGGTGACCTGCGTAGACATGTGAGGACTCATACAGGAGAAAAACCGTATACATGTGAAACTTGTAACAAATGCTTCACTCGCTCCGCTGTTCTGCGGCGGCACAAGAAGATGCATTGTAAAGCCACTGATGAAGGTCCAAACACACTAGATGAATTTACTCAAGGGATTGAAACTTCTGACCTTGACAAATCTCAGAGTTCTGACTCTTTTGGCCAAGAAATGTCTGTTACTTTGTTACCAGTGCCTGTTAAATTTCCTGTTCGTCCAACTGCAAATTCAACTGAATTTGATAGTTCTGCGGATTCTTACTGTAAGTTGCGATCAATGATTCAACACCATGGCTCAGCAAACCAACAGAAACTGAATGTGGATTCTGCTAAACTCCCAAAAGCTCAGACACAGCAAACTCCACCACCACCACCATATGCTTATGCAGATGTAGATGTATCTTCTGCAGAAGAACCCTTACAGCCTGATAATATTCCCATGATTCGTTCCTCTATGGTTACCTTGGACAGTCATTGTAATGATCCACTAGGCAGTCGATCATCATCTGCTACATACAAGAATAATGAAGGACCATTTTTCTCCAGTATGACCCTGTGGGGTTTAGCTATGAAGACCTTGCAGAATGAAGGCGAATTGGAACAGTGAAGGCTCAGGTGACTGTATCAAAACTTTAGAGGCATTTCATGCTAAAGTGATTGCGATTGCACTGCAACATAGCAAGATCAGAGCTAGTTTTTAAGCCAACTAGCTTGAATACTGGTAGAAATCAATATATGCATGCCCAGAACCCAGTGTAGGCTGCCTTTACTCTGCTTCTCAGCAAAGTTCAAATCTAGTTTTGGGGACCTTTCTTGTTCTGTGACTGCACTGTGTAGCTCATGTGTTGCCATGATTTACTAAAATTTGCCATTTACTAAATTTACCATTTAATTTGGTAATGGAGGAAAGGATGGCCCAATGCCTAATTTCATGATATGGGTGCAATTCCATGTATGGGTCATCAGAGTTGTGTAAGGATGTTGATAAGAAAAGAGGAAAATATTTTAAAAATCCCTAGTGAACCTGAGTTTCAGTAGTGGCTTTATTACCAGTAGGATCATTGGTTTACATGACTTGAGTATTGCGATATTAAATGTAAATGGTATATACTGGACAATATTTGTGATAGTGCAAAGTAACTGTATATCTAGAAACTTTATTTTTTTACAATAAAAGCTTTTTTTAGTATTTTATAAACTATTTTGCACAGCACATCATTTGTACAATGAAGACCAAGATCAGGAAATGCGAATAAAGGGAAGCTGATTTACATTCTGTCTTAACTGCTCAATGTGTTTCATCTTTTTATGAAAGGTTTTCAATAATTCCATCTATTCCAGGTATCTTTACAATGCTAATGGGGATACCACCACTGCAAGAAGAGCTGCACTGTAAAATAAGTGTAATCAATACACCAGTGCATTGTCCTGCATTTCAGTGAATTAGTGTAAAACACTGGCTAGTTAATGGAATGAATAGACTGTTACAGGACAGAAGCTTTGCTTAGAGGCCTTTTCTGCTTTGATGCTTTGAGTGGTTGCATTAATTTTCAGTATGGGTCTGTTGCTGCATTTCAAACTGCTTGCTGCAGTCACATGAGTTTTACTGGGCTAACTTTTTCCATCCCATCAAAAAGTTTTAGCAGTATGTTGTCAAGCCTTATGCTAAAACAATCCTTAGGTACTGTAGTTGCTGAAATGAAAATATCCTTGTACTAACCTTTTTTCTGAAGTTGATTCAGAGGCTGGAAAGTCTGTCTGAAATACATACTACTTATTTCCTCTAAGGAGTCTCTATGTTTGTAGGCTGAGAAGTAGATTTCAGTGCTTTGCAACAGCTAATAAGACCTGGTGTCACCGGTATTTTGATAACACTGCAGTTCCTCCGCTGAAAAAATCATGTTTGTATAAAAGTAAGAGCTGGAACTGTCTAGTAATTAATATGTAATGACACATTTTCCTGGTATTAAAAAATACATTTGTCACTTGTATTCCACTAAAGCAGAAAGATTCAAATCTATTATGATTGTCTGGTTCTTGGTAGAACAAGAATTAGTTTTACTAGAACAGGAATGTACTTACATTCCACTGCTTGCATTCTGTGGAAGTTCGGAGACAGGAAAATACAATATTCTTTCATACTTTTGAAGTGCTCACCACTTTTTTTTTCCCCCCAGGAATTCAAAGCTAGCTGTTCCGTTTCTTGCTGTGTTAACACCATGCATTACGATTTGTGGCTTCCCTTCCCTTACTGGGGCCCTGTGCCTCCCTGTTTTTAACTGCTTTCAACCTGAGTTGAAATGAGAAAGATAATATTGCTGGCCAGAGCATAGCACTCCTTAAAACAAAAAGGGCAGAACATTGCGCTGTATCCAGTTTTAAAAAAAAATCCAGATGCACTGGAGAGCAAATTGGGAATTATTTTCACCTTTCTTTTCTTGTGTGCATGCGTGCATACTACGAAACTGTAAAACATTTACATTTCTCCAGCCAGTAAAGTCAAAACAAAGAAGCTTTTGCAGTGCCTGATTTTAAAAATACCGTGTAGGCTAGGAGAACGCAGTCCCACAGAGCATTAAGCAGGGAACACTTTGTGTATTTGAACCCTTAGCTGCTCTCTCATTCATTTTCTTTTACATTATTTTTGGGTGAACACTGCAGATCTTTGTGGGCATGATCCACATGCTATTGAACAATCCATGTATTATGGTTCTGTCCCTGACCATGCGCGCTCACACTCACTCTGCTTTCCTTGCACTGGTGCCTAAGGCAAAATGTGGGTGTCTGCCAGTCACTAGCTCTGTAGCTTTCCCCTTGTCAGAAACTGGTTTTAGATTTACTTATCCTAAGAGAAAATAGAAATTTGATTCTGTTCCCACGAGGAACCTGTTGCTTGGAAAGGACAAATCTGCAATTTGTGAACCTTCTAACTCGGTAGTTGCCTCTGGTTCTGCAATGGTGTTGCTTTCTCTGTTGTATTTTGGTGGAGTCAGTGCAGCATAGGTTTAAAACAGACCATGTTGCAACCTTTGTGCTCTTCTAACAGAGTGTTGGAGGTCTGTACGCTTTGTTTTGGAGGGATGTGTTATTGCTGAAGAGGGATGTGTTAGACTGTCTTACAGTGCAAATGTCATCTTGAGATACTTGTAAGCCTATAGATTAGCTTGCTAGGTACCAGGTGCTTTGTGCCGAGAGGACAGCCATGTTGCACAAAGGATAATTTCCCTTGCTTGCAGTATTTCTTTCTGTGAGAGTGTTTCACACCAAAACCATGAAGGCACTCAAACCTGCTACCAGGTTGTGAATAGTTTGCAGTTCAGAGAGTTTGATAAAACAGCATGTTGCAATGTGGCATCCTCGAAAAGGAAGTAGAGAAAACACTGGTAGGAGAAAACAATCTATCTGAGTTTGCACAGCTGGAACGAGAAAAAGCAGGAGTTGCAGCACTGGGCAGGAGCACTAAGAACTGTTATTTTTAGCTGGCTGGAAGGAAAAGCTGAGCAAGAGAGAAAATTCTAAAGATGAAGAGAGAGGTGGAAGAGAATGAATTTTTATGCATGCAGTAAGAAGTTTTGGATTAAGAATCCCCATCCCTGCAGCCACTTTGCAGTGAGAATATCACTGCCTGCCTGCAAGGTGATACATTTCACTTTTGTGTTTCCAAAATTAAATACAGTATGTCATGTCAATTTAGTATTCTCTCGTGCTTTTCTCGGTGAGACCTCTGTAGAAAATTACCTTGAAAGACGATCTTTTTCTGTATCCTAAGAATTTCCTGTGCCAACCCATAGGTCCATAATGAAAAGGATGTTTGAGTGGGAATAGCAAATATGGTCTGATGGTCCTAATGCTGGACATAGAGCTGGCACAGCTGGGAAACAGTAGCCACCCTGTGACTTTGAAGAACAGGTGGAAACCGTGACATAATTATTGAGCCAGTAGTAGTATTTTACAAGCAGCAGATGCCCAGCCATAGCTATTGCTCATAAATATCCACGGCCAGTGTGCTGCAGGGCATGAATAAGTGTCAGTCAATTGGCTAGTAGCAGGCACTGCTGACGTGCCATTATAAGCGATGTAAATGGCATGTTATTTAAAAAAAAAAGTTTTTTTGAAAGAGGATGTTAACCAGCCTGGCATAGTAAAATTGAAGGACTGCTAACTGTTATTTATTAGAATAATTATCCTGCCATTCTGAGCTGCTGTTCAGATCATCTTGCAAACTTGAATTCTTGAAACTTTTCTTTCCAGAAGATGCAGGTGACTGCTCAGGCCTTAGTTTGTGTTTATTCAGTGCAGAGAGATCTCTGTCATTTGACTCCTGCACAATATAAAAAAATTAAGTTACAGTAGTGTCTAAACTTTTGAAGGCATTACTGTGTTTTCTGAATGATGTAAGTACATTCAACCTATACAAAATTTAACCTGCCACTTTTATGTGGGTATGTCTTCTGTGTGTACAAAGGAAAACGATACATCATATAATTAAGCTTAAGTTCAAATAACTCCCCCTCCCCCCCCCAAAAAAAATCTCTGCTTGAGACTTACAATCTAGTTTAGTTAGAACTGAAAATGAAAAGTTGTGTAAGGAGGGAGAACTTCAGAGGAAGGACTTGCCACTTGTTTATTACCTGTTGCCATTGAGCATGTGTAGTGTTTTTGTGGTCTGAGACTTTATCTGTATTCCCTTATACTCTTTTTAAATGTGGCCTACAATATACTTTGCAGTTTCTTGAATTCAGAGATTGGACTTTAGAAAAGAGCACTTGTGCTTTGTTTCCGTGGCTTCTTCAGCAAGTCCAAATAGGCTTAAACTCCTGTTGATAATTTTATAGGGAAGTAATTGCTACACATGAAGTCTTCCCAAAACATCTAAGTGGCAAATACAAGAGCAAGGCAAATTTAAGACAAAATCAGTGTGAAGCAAGTGGAACTGGCCCCATAGACCATTTACTTCTGGAATCCACTTTTTTCTTTCCTTTCATTGTCTTCCCCACTGTGGGTAGCTCTATTCATATGTGGACAGCTGCATTCAATTCTTGCTGCTCACTTCATGCCACTTACCCACCCCTCATAATCCAGACCAGAGGTTAACATATTCAAGCTCAGTGAGGAAAAACGTAGAGGCATATAGGTAAACAGAGTGCCACATAGTTGTAAAACTCTAAAAATCTCCAGTCTCCATGTTTTGGGGTGTGTGCCGGGATTTTGGGTATTTAGCTTTCTTGCTAAAGAGCTTGTTTGAGAATGGATGGCCTGTACAGAAGACTTAATAGAAAGCAAGCAAACATGAGTTTTACAGGCAGATTTGAAGGAGGAAAATGCAATAGCTTGGGAAATGTGTTCTAATGACAACTGAAGGGCCTCAGATGCAGCTATTTTGTAATGCAGTATGCTAATGACTTCAAAGTGACCTGCACTCCACTGTGCTGCAAATACATTTCTTTGTATTGGTACACACAGACTTGTGCTTTCTGGCCCATAGCCTTATTCATTAATCTTTACTGACATCTATTACTGAATTTGCCTTCTCTAAACAGTTGGTTTCCACCTCTGTTATTAAATCTCCATCCTAGCAAATAGATAAAAATTACCTTTAAAACACAGCCTAGTGAATACACAAGCTAGTGACTCAGATGTTCTTTCTTCTAAAGACAGTACTCCTACTGTTTAAATATAATTTTTTTTTTTTGTATTCACATGTGCGTTCAGATTTGACAACAGTTTTGTTCTCTGGGTGAGGGAATTTTTCCTGGAAGGTTACAAAAGCCCATTAATACAACCGCACAATGCAGTGCTGAGGAGCGTGCATGCATGAACTACAAGTCTGCCAGCTTTTTGTGAAGCTCTTCAGGGGGCAGTATACTGAAATAAAGCCTTTCAGGCCCTTTTAATGTAGTTCTGACCTTCCACTCTATATTAAACAGATGACTGGAACCAGAAAGATAGGTCATTGTGATTGCAGTTAATATTTGTAAGGACCAAAGCAGCGCTCAGCCTTTGAGGTAGAAGGGAATCGTCTTAAGTGTGAAAATGTATCATCACAAGAATGGAGAGGATCAAAGGAAGGCCAGCTGGTGCTCGGACATCTTTTCATAACCTTTATTGCAATGCTAGAATACACTAACCTCAATGGGAAGTCCATTCAATTCGTGTATTTCAAATAGATAATCTGTATTCTGGTGAGACAAAGAAAGCTAAAAAAGCCCCTTCTAAAAAGGGGGTGGTTGACACAAATTTGCCTATGATTTAATCATATTGGTTTTCTAAAATCAGCTTAGCTTTTTCAATGCAAATATCTGAATATATGACATGCTTATTTTAGAAGTGGTTGAAAATTTGTAAATTTAGTTACAGAGAGTTCTAGCTGATTTTACTGTGTTTCATTTCCACTTCAGAATAAAGGTCCTCCGCATTTTTACTTGCCATGCACAAAAAGTAAGGCACAGTATTCCAGGGAAAAACTATATGGAACAACCATAAGCATTAAATCATCCAGGCAGCATGTATATGTGGAGTCATGAAAAGGCCAAGGTTAAGGCTGACTAGTTTGGGCAAACACCGAAATTTAAGCTTGGGCTTCCAGGGAACATCATACCACCATATGAAATTAGCAATATCAAAGCAGAAAATCAATCAAGATTGCTATTTAGAGCTAGGTTGTTACAGTAAAGTCCTGTGTCCACAGGCTGAGGGCTGTGCTACCAGATCCATGCTAAATGGATAGGGAAAAGTGGTGGGACTGTAGGTGTTGACCAGAGGTGAGCACTTCTGGCCATGGTATTTTTTAGATGGGGAATGCCAGAGATCACTAGAACATCAAAGTTCAAACTCAATTGTTAAATGTCATTGCTTTCAGATTTGGATTTCAATCAATCACTTTCTGAGTTTGTTCTGTGGATCCAGAACGGGGAAAGTATCCCTTCCACTTGTTGAGCGGGGACTTGCTTCCAACCAACTTTATTAAATGTTTTGTCTAAAGATTGACACCTATGTAAGAACTGCGTTAGTTATGAAGTTGGGCCTTGGCAGGAATTTCAGCAGTCAGTCTCTTAATACCTCAAAACACCAAATGGACAAAAGAATATTGCCTTTTCCTACCCAGAAAGCGACAGGAGACAGTCATCACATCAGCTGAGTAACGACTGCAGCCTGTGAAACAGGTCTGAAGTTCTGACAGCTTCAGGAGATGCAGCAACTTTGTTTCAAATCAAAAGTCATTAAAATCATTCCTAAATTCTAAAGCTCAGAAGAAAAGGTATTTAATTTCTTTTTCTCCAAGTAATTTGCATGTCAAATCTCTCTCCCTCTCTCACACACAGTCTCTCCCTCTCGCTCCCGTCAGTGATGTCTCTCTCAGCAGCTGTCTAGTCATGAATCACTCCTGTCATCTGAAGCATATTTTTAACACTTCTGGACGTGCTCTAAAAGCAAATGCTGTTAAGCAACAATTTACACTGTTTTTTCCATACACTCTCTTCACTTCCCAAAACCTTTCATAATCGTGATTTTAAAAGCTGGGTCACAGGGGAATCAGGTACTGGAAAATACAACCTTTTGTATTTGTGAGAGTATCATAATGTTACATCAAGTTCTCATGTAATGCCCATCTTCTGTTTGACTTGCAGAAGATTTGAAGTTGCCTGAAGCTTGAGAATTTCACTTTGTTAAGATTCGTACGAATGTTGCCTTTGGTTTCACTCATTGTAGTCTTTACCCTCTCAAGCTCGAACTTCAGTTCAAGTTTAGGAATTGAGCATACAAAAAAGAAAATCACTGTCAAAGCTTAGTTCAGCTGCTGTTATGGTAAAATAGATTAGATTACGTCATGTTTGCTTCAGAGCAGTTAGTTTACAGCCTGAAATGGAGAACATCATCATGGAGCCTGATAAATTACCTGTCTTGTAATCATGAGTTTCAGAACTACCAGAAACAGGACATCAACCAAAAAGGTTTTGATTTTAAAAGCTTTTCTCCTTTTCTCATCTCTTCTCTGGCAGAAGGATGCCCACTGGGGCCTTAGGGCACCAAGGATCTTTGCTATGTGCCTGGAAGGCCTTTGGAATCATCCAGTAATAAGTCAAATAGGAAGAAAAGTGTATTTTGTTCTTCTCCCACGGGCTAGTAAGTGACTCTTCTAGTAATTCAAGTATTTTTCAGAAATACAACTTCTTGAGCTCCAGATCCGAATGATTACATTGGCACACGGGGAAATCAGGAATCCTGATTGTGCCCAGCTAGAGCGAGCTTTCTCTTTCCAAATAAAATGTGGCTTTTAAATACCTAGGACCAAGTTAGTTTTGATTTTTCCAAAGCCTAGAAGCGATAACCCTAAAGGATGCTTTTGACTGAAGTCCTAATGCAAGTGTTATACAAATAGTACTTATGAGCCACGTACTTGCACTTTGTGTAGCGTGACAAAAGCCTGAACAATAATCGAAGTCTAAGACATGTGTAATGTATTTCTGATACAGAGTGCTCTCTTATGTGGACTGAGCATCTTGAGCACTCTGACTGTCCTGCATTTATCGTTTTTCTTTGTTAGTACCCTGGCTGTAGTGGAATCATCAAAGAGTTATCACTTTGGAAAGTTTTGTTTGAAACAAGGAAGCTTTATCAACCACCATTAGTATCGCTGCTATTCAGCAGCTTAATTATAAGATTGGCGCAATTTGCTGTTCTCAAAAGTTCTTCAAGGGTACACCCACGTGATTTTTGAATGTGCGGTTTGTATCAAGTAATTGGTTCCTTCATCTCTCCCTTATTCCTCCATGAATTTAGGTTAAGCCGTTTATTTTCTCCTATAAACGCACTGGGCCGGACAAACGTCTCTGTGATGCATCACCGCTGGTCAGCGTGACGCGCGGTGCAAACGCCTCTCTCCAGCGGGTGGCAGTGAAAGCCCGGCTTACGAGGGGACGGTCCCGGGGGGCACGCTCACTCGGCCCGGAGTACCGGCTCCGCGCACGTCCTAGGGGATCGGACTGTGGCTTTAGCAAGGGAGAGAAACCTCGTTCCTTGACGTTAGGAAGCGGTAAGGTGTTAACGGGTTTGCTGTCTACGTCTTTAACCGACTGTAAGGCGATGATTTCTCACCCTTCTCAGTTACCGAACGGAGCTGGAGGTAGCGTCGCCAGCGACAGCCAGGGTACGGCTGGGCTCCGGTCTTGTGGCTATTGTGATGCGTGACAGAAATACCGTTAGTTTTGTGATGTGCTTTGTCACCGTGCGTTTTGGGAACGTGTGCTCCTACCTAATGCCTGAACACTTTCCGACTGTTCCTCTTGCTGCAGACCGTCAGAGGAAGGAAGCCAGCTCCCTAGCCCTCACGCAGCGGTCCCCTGGGAGATGCTCTGACCCCACGGCAGAGCTCTGTGGGCTTCGGGCACCTCTTAGTGTTTCCTGACACTATTTTCTAAAGAAACCCTTAATTACTTCTTTCATTTAACCTGAAAGGTTGCTCAGCACACTAAGTAGTTTTAACACTACCCTGTTTTGAACTCACTGGTGACCACCTTTTGCCATCCTTCGACTGTACGATATCCACCTGCCAACTCACCTGCTGACTTCGGAAGTCACTCCCCACTAGTTCTCCCCGCAGAAGTCTTGGCTTTTGTAGACTTCTGGCAAGGATCTGAAAGTGTCGCAGAGCTGCATATACTCAAACTGAAAGGGCAGGGATCGGAGAAACCAGTCAAAGCATAAACAGTGAGAAATTGTCTGTGTTCAGAATAATTCAAGTATGAGTGTTTGGAAATTGCAGGATTGAAACTGCTTAGCTGTACCCTCCCTGAATGGGAGGATAATAGGTCAAAAATGAAGAAAAAAAAATCTGAAAGTGGTTCCTTTAAGAGTAAGCAAATACTCTCTTAAAAAAAAAAAAAAACGTGTAAAACCTAATAGCTAATAGTAAAGCAAAAAGTATGGATTTTGGTCCTTACATTTAATTTTCCAAGGATTGGAATTGCAATGTTTGGCTTTGCGATTTTGGCTGTACAGGTTAGTAATGGATGCAGATCAAGCACCACCATTGGTTTTAAACCTCCTTACAGGTCTGGCAGCAATAAAGGTATCTATAAAGCATTAGCAGTCAAATAGCATGACTTTGTCAGTGCTTTCAGTTTATAACCCAACAACATTTAATTGCTTTACCATTTGTGGTGAGGGCTGTTATCACTATAACTGGTACTGCCATGTTGTTACCACCTGTGTCACTGCCAGAAAAATGACAGATTGCCTAAACTGAAACAGCACGTGCACCTCCCTCTTGCTTCAACAGGGATTTTGCTGCTATAGCATTTTCAACTCTGTCCGGTAGTATTTTTCCAAGTGAATCTTAACTAAATGTAAATATGTTTATTTACATGTTCATTACTCTCTGAAAGCACATGGCTTTCTGTGTTTCCTGGGTGCACAGCAGCTGATAACCACAAGTACTATGCTTATCACAAGTATTTTAAATACTCTGCTCTACCAGAATTGACTGTCAATTGCTTTACTAGGCAGTTTTGTAATATAGATGTTAAAATACCGTTCCCCCAAAGCATTCTAAAACAACTTGAATCAATTATTTTGTAGAAAAAAATTACTTTCCAAATATTTTTAATATTTTGGTACTAGTAATGTCTTGGTAACTGAGTTTTCTTTAAGTAATCTAAATGCGTTAAGTACATTGGAAAAGGATGTTAAGGATATTCAAGCTCTTTGTTAGATTCGTAAAAGCACTTAAGTGTCTGAAAAAGACATCCTCCTGTACCTACCTATATACAGGTATCCATAGACACATGGATAAATGTGCATAAAAATGCCTTTAAAAGTTGGCCTGCAGTTTCCAGCAGAGCTGAACATTGCTGTTCTTTAGAGTTTGTGTATACAATGTATGTTGGGTTGGTTAGATTACTGAAGAACCATATTTGCTATCCATTTGTAGACCATATCATTATTTATGCTTGTCCTAAGTGTAATTTTTCCCAAATGAGAAGAAGAATAAGCTTGATCAGGATGAGATGTCTTTATACAAACGGAACTGCCATTGCACTATGGCAAGTTCCGTTGGTGGAACACTATGGTGTTTCATGGGCATGATGATACTGTTTTTAAAAAAAACCCAAACATGTGCCAAACTGACACAATTGTAGCCCGAGCAAAAACGGCGTTTTGAACAGGCTTAAACTTTCTCTGAAATTCCATGCATTAATATGCTGATCCTTTTGTAATTAATTTTGTAATTAAAAGCCTCTACAAATTAAGATCACAACTTTTCCCCAAAAGGAAATATTAGAGACTTAGACTTAACAAAGCTCAATATGATCTAGTTTAAGAAAAAAAAGTCTATACGGATTACAAGTTATTCCCCTGCAGTGGGAGAAGGCAACCAGTCCCTGCTGCTGCTGCTTCTAGAATGTTCTATAATATCCATAGCTGCACAACAGGACTAGATTGGCAGATCAGATAGGATAGCTCTTGAATAGTTCATGTCCTTTAGTAGAAGTGATAGATACTTCCTTGCCTTTGCCAAATATTTCCTTATGCAGCACTCCTTTTTGACTTTCTGGTAGTTAACATCTATGTATTATAATTGGAGACAGATGAAAACAAGAACAGACTACTGGGAAAGGACAAAAATATCCACCTGCTCCTCTCTCTGTTCGGTGAGCTGTTGCTTTATGATCTTATGACTATCTGCAAATTCTTTTTCTGTTAAGAGCCAGTTGGATTGTGTTCAGCTGAGCAAAATGCAGTTAGGAAGGTATTAAAAAACACCACTTTGGACTTCTTTGTAGGGATTATAACCTGGTGATTGTCACTAAAGTGCTACTGTGAATTAGCTTGGCCATCCCAACACTCTTGAAAAACTATTCTTTTCTGTCTCTCTGTCAGGCCTGATTTGCTTTTCTTTTGGAATTCAGCTTCGCCTATAATGGGAAGTGGAGCAGAGGATTGTTAGTTCATCTTTGTCCAGTGCCTTAAAGACATGAAGTATTTTTGGAAGCTGCTTGGTACAGTTGCTCATATTCTCCTCAGGCAAAGGAATCTAACATTTGCTCTCCACAGACTGCCCTTAGCCGAGCATTCAAGGAGCTCTCACTCCCCTTCTGTTCCCACAAGGCAACTGGATGTCTTCACTGCCAGTTCTGACTGAAGACACTGATTCAAGAACCCAATTTATGGAGAATCCTTAATGTGTTTGGCAGATTTCCTCAGCTGCTGTACTTTAACACTCAGTGGGAACCCCATCTTTCTGGAATTGTTCCTTGCTTGTCACTTTTATTTTCTATTTTTCACTGTGTTTTCATTTTGACTAATTCTTTTTTGAATGTGCATCACATTTAGAGATTTGATTGATTTAAAATTCATAAGTACTGAGTTTAGGTTTCTTAGCATCCAGAGTGCTTAATGCTCTCAGTTGCAGTTTGATAAAGTAATAGAAAATAAATTAAAATACAGTGTTGACAATGCTGCATATTTTACAGAATACAAATAGGGGTTTTTTAAGTTCTTAGATCTCTTGTTGTGAAATACCAGTAATCCTGTGCTAGTCAACATCTGTGCTGTCTGGATGTAGCTAGTCTTGGTTTTCATTTTTTTAGCTAGCAGAGAAGGAATTATTCCTGTGGCAACCAGATCGTGCAGGGTTAATACTATTTCTTTGAAATTACTACTGATATTGCTTGTGCCATCTTTTTGTCATTGTTTTTCAAAGTATCTTCTCTTGTATGGATTGTCAGTTTAATGGAAAGCAAAATGGGTTACCAAGATAGGAAAAATTCTGTCATTTTAAACCCGTGATAAAGCTCAAATCTTACAAATGAGTGTGATATGCAGTGCACATAAGCTGTGAATGAGGTTTTGCTTTTACGATTCTTAATACCAGTCAAGACTTGTGCATGTAAAACCCTTTACATTTTTAAGTCAAGTGCACCCTTCTGATATTAGTTAGTTACACAGTTTTACTTCATTTGTTGAATTACTCTATTTACTTCATTTCCTTGCTCCACTCACCCTGAAAAATATAATAGCAAGCACAGTTCCTTGCTGTTCAGTACCATGTCTGTTTGCAGTTCTCTGATTTTCAGTGTACTGTATTTAAAGCTTTATCAAAAAAAAAAGGTTTACTTACGGTGAAGAGCTGCTGTAGTCTAGGCACCTAATTCTAATAATTCATTACTTCCTAAAAGAAACAATTCATCCTTTCAGTAAAGGTAGCTGGCTCATTCATGACTTGCTTTGCAGGGTCCCTCTTATTTTTTTTCATAATTTCACTTGTTAGTCATCTGAAGTGAGTAGATGTTTTGTACATCCCCCTTTCTTTGTCTTTAGACATTTAGATATCTTTGTGAATAAGTAGCATATTTAGGAGCCACAAAACAAGACATATGAGAACTGCCATAGCCAAATACATGAAATCCAAACAGATTTAGGCTCCTCTGTCATTTGGCTCTTTTGGAAAACTTTTCCCATTATGCTGCATCCCTTTCCATTAATTTCACCATTTCACCATTTCTTCTTACCATACGTTTAAATATTGAACAACTTTTTAAAGTGCTGACCTAAGTTATCAAAAGTGATCATTAATTTCCCACGCCTCATATTTTAAGTGCTCAAATTAAGAGTGGATCTTGACTAGCTGGCTCCCTTCCCTTTGCTTTCTTGAAGCCTTTCGGTTTCCCTGCTAAAGACTAAGTTATCCCAAAATCTCTTGCTGCTTTTGGCAATTTTAGTCACTGGATACTGAAGTGAAAGTGAAATCTTCTTAGAATTCTATCACAAGTGCAAACTGAATGAAAAAGCATAGACCCAAAGATACAGAAGTTTGAATTTATATGTACATTAGAAAATGCCCAATTGTGGTTTTGTTTTTTTTTTTTCCCCCGGACAAATTCTGTTTGCAAACTGAAATACAGCAAGATTAATGCCATGTGCAAAAACTTAAATGGCAGCTTTTGAAAAACGGCCCCATTAACCTGATGAGTTTCTAATTACAGTAAGATGTAAAAGCTTTTTTCCCCCATGCTATGTAGGATTTTGTCCTAACAATTTTTTTAAAGCTACCCTGCTGTTAAAATAATTTAACTGCAGTGTTTGAGTATAATTTGTCCTATATTTCTTTTGGTTTCTCTGAGGAGTTACATAACTTTTTCATTCCTAATGAGTTTTCCTAAATATAAATTGTGATGCTATATTATGCACCTCTTTGGCTCCAAACCAATTAATTTGAAGTGGTTCAAGGCCAAAGAGAGGTCTAGGATTGCATCCTAGCTTTCCTGGGGAAAGGTTTGTTTAGGCACTTTTTGTTTTAAGTAAATGATCCAGTGGTTAAGTCAATCTTCTGTTGAAATTGATCTTATCCTTCAAATTCATGTAATACTCTAAATTAATAGAGTATCTTTTGGGTATCTGCATGACCTTGTGTTACTTAGATGCTGTTTAAAATCAATTTGTATAACAGCCAAACCATTACTGTGCTTTCCCAAAGCAGGTAACTTTAGCCATTTAAACGACTGTTCAAGTCACAAGCAGGATTAACCTGGGAAGAGGTCAGTGAAAGATCAACCTCACTTTACCCCTAAGGCAGCACTCCCTTGCCTTTAAGTGTACCCCAGCAGCGCCGTCTCCCCACATCCCTCTGCCAGAGCTCTGCCTCCTTCTGGTGGGGACTGCCGCCCCTCCGCCCCAGCCCCGCACAGCGCGGGGTCCGGCAGCTGGGAGGAGCAAGAGGCCTGGAGAGCAACTCGTCTGTCAGTACTGCCTCTCCCTTTCTCCCCCAGACCCAGAGCACTCATCTCCCCTGCTGTCTTTTGGCACCTTCTCTTCACCACGGGATGAATCCGCAGGAGGCACGGCACATCACCTGAATTGCGGCACGGTTCCTCCCTCCCGCCGCACCCGCCAGCTCAGAGGGCCGACCCTCAGAGCAGTCCTCCCGGCTCTTACTGGCTGTATTTCACACGGGTGTATCACTGGTGTTTGCTTCACCGTTTGAGAAATGCTGCTCTTGAGAATCTGAGCGCTTAGAACGTCCTCTGTCTCGGTGTTCTTCCGATGTGTGGACTATTTTCCTTCTGAAAAATCTTGTTTAGATCTCTACATATGAATTCAGGATGATTAACAATAGGAAGCCAGGCTTGAAGAATTGTTTGATGTTTTAAGCTTTCCAGTGACCGTTTCTCAATTTTCCCCAGTCAAAGAAGAATTCAGTCTCCTCCTTTTCAGTGATTTTGAAAATAACAGATATGCATTCTTCAATAGCATTACCTTTATTTCCATTTGGCAGTTCTACAAATCTGACAGTAATCGGCGGTAACTGAAAAACACTGTTTTTTCGTATTGCTGTTTTCTGTCATCAACAAGGTATCACTTTTGTTTGTGCACAGGTTCACTATCCATTTATCCATTATCCATTTCAGCATGAATGCAACGATTCCAGAGATGTTCACACATAAGCCTATCACATACACAAACAGAGAAAAAAATCCTAAAGAGGATGTTCAGTTTTAGCTTCACTGTTGTCCTGGTGTGGATTTACTGGGCGGAGAGAGTGCCGAAAGGGGCTATATAGACCTTAGTACTATCTGGTGAGGTGAGCTCCTGGTTGTATCATGTGCTAGTAGCCATGCAGCTGGCTCTACCTGTCAGACTTTGCCATGCATTTCTTGCATCTCCTTTGGTACATCACTTAATCGGGTGATCGGTTTCCCTAGGGTTGAGTAGGTGTTTAATACAATTTCTGAAGATTGCTGGCTTTTTAAAACAGACTGGTGGGTCGTGAGCATTTACAAGAGAATGCTGTTCTTCCTTCGGTATTTGTAAGTAACCTCAGACACTGAAGAGGTGGACCACTTGATGCTTTAGGGTAGATAAACTGCTGGGACACCTGACAAACAGCAACAGGTAGTGCTGCTTTACTTCAGCAGAGTCTGTGCCTTTTCATGAATGCTTATGTTGCACAAGTGATCGCTGCATTGCACTGCATCAGCACTGTTCCTAATCCTGATTTGGAAACATCAACTGTTAACTTGACAAAGCGTGACACATGGTATGTTGAAGTGTTTTCAGCTGCACTGACACAACAAATTGTAATGGCTCCAGAAGAGCCATTTCAGTTGTGTCGATAAACTACAACCCACAAAGAAAAAGACATGTGGCCAACCTGAATAAAGCATCATCAAATCACAAATAATAGGTTACTGGTCACAATTTTTGTCCTCATTTTTAGAAAAAGTATTTTGCAGGGAAAAAACCTGTAATTTCTAGAGCTTTTGCCTGCGATGGATCAGAAGTCCAGCTCTATGGTAGTTACCAGTTTACAGCATTTCCTTCATTTCCAGATGTAGAGAGTGTGTGACTTTATTCTTCATACTTCTGCTACAAAATGAGGACTTGACATGTGTTATTGGTTTAGGTCGAAACACAAGCTGTCCCATGCAATTGGTCTTTCTCCAGCTTTTGTGAGACATGGGCCTACTGTTATTTAAGGAAGACGTCTGTACCATTTCCTGGACCAAGTGCCAGCAGGCACAAGCTTAGCATTACTTCCTATTTTTTTTTCTCCATTTGTTGGTTCATTAGGAAGAACTACATCTGCTTGATGGCAGTGCAAATTTTCTGCTTTCGTAGTTAGGCTGATGGTACACACAGTGAATTCTAACCTCACTGAGACCATTAAGGTTTCAGAGTAAGTAAATCAGGGTACAATCTGACTTAATGAGACTAGCCACTAGGTCATCAATTCTGTGCATTGGCTGCTCTTTCCATTGCCAACATACTAGTCAAAACCCACGAGGAGCTATCATGTTTCCTCAGAGATCACTAACATTAGATAAAGATTGCTGGCCATGACACTTAAGTGCCTCAGCAAGGATGTGCATTATTTGTTAAGCACCTGGAACTTGCTGAGTTACTCTGGAGAAGGTACAGAAACGGACAGTCCTTTCCCAAAATTTACAACCCCCTGAATAACCACAGCAAAATGACCTACAGCAGGAGCCCTGCAGGAAAGAGGTGCGCTAGTTTTGAAGACACATTTCTTTTCAAATATTCTTTACGTTAATGTATTCCTTTTTGCATCCTTAAGGCAGCAACTTCTGACTAGATGGCATGCCAGTTTTCTTAGTAAGTTACCTAATTCTTTCTTCCAAAACCATCAGTACCAAACTACTTGATATCAGAAATGAAATCCTCTTAGCTGCTCATTTCACATACCTGGCAAATAAAGACACTTATTAGTCACAGATATTTGTGTGTGCATGTGTATGTATATGCACATGCACACACAAACATGTACCTTTTTTCTGTTACATCATAATATACAAGGTGAAATGCACTTAAAATGAAAAACAGTAAGCCAAGTATTCGTAGTAGTACCAGGTGACAACAGTGCAGTGCTTGACAAAATTCTATTTAAGGATTTTTCTGTAAAACTGGGTAAGACTATGCCTAGTTAGCCTAAATTCATAAAAGGCAGATTACGATTAAAGAAATGCACAGTACCAAAGAGAAGACTAACTTACACCATAGATAGACAGGCCATCTAAAATTCTCCTTTTCTCTACAAGGGACACTGAAACAGGTTATCCTGTGAATATGCTCAAGTAACTGAAAAAAAAAGCCTCACTAGTCAACTGGGGAATTTACATCCATTCATCTTAATCTGATACTTCCTCAGGCACACTTAATAAACAATTGCCCATTGCTTTTGACCATCTTCAGCCAACAGAAGGGCTCAAATATAGAATCACAGAAGCTGGAGATGAAAGGCCAGTCAGTTTGTTAAACCATTTGCCGTGTTATTTTGGCTCCCTACAGCGTACTGTCAAATATACTTCTGATCATCACTTGGACTTGTGATATCATTTAGATGCTGAATGACTTTGGCTTCACACACAAATGAATGGATTACACTCATCCATCCGTGGGTTATTCATCTGTTCTGTTCAAGAACACTTGCTTGTAAGACAAAGGTATTGCCAAAATTAAATAATTAAAGTGCTGCTTGTTTTTAGAGAAACCTCTTCATTTCCACTCACAGGTGCAATTTTCTATATAAAGTAACATTTTTTTCCTACTTAACACATACAAGTATGATTTATGAAATGTTACTCAAGTAAGACAAGCTTATTTTACACTTTATTTACTCAGAACAGCACACTGACAGGAGAAATAAGTGAGATAGACAAGATGATCCATAGGTAGAGATATGACTTGCTTTATACCACAGCCAGGAAGGGAATCTGTGCCTCTTGCATCACAGACCACTGACCTCAGAAAAAGAGAGATGGAATGCATTTTGGATTGGACAAGTGGAACAAACCACATAAGAAATCAGTATGTATTGAGAGATAGTGACTGAATGCCAGCTATATCTGCCAGGCAGTGGGATCAAGATGCACTGAACATGTGAGGCTGCAAAAATAAGGCATCAAGGGTTATATAAATTCTGCTGCCCTTATAATGCTCAGAGGTAAATTCACTATTTCAAAGTCTTCCTCTGTTCGGTATGATCTTCAACAACAACAACAACATCAGAACTGCTTGGTCAGTAATCAAGAGGCACAACAATCAATTTCTACCTTGAAAAAGTTTTGTGTTGGTTTGGGAGTATTCTGTTCTATATTTAAAGTAAGCTATTCCACCGAGAATGTTTTAAAAATAAGTATTAGCCCCACTGATCAGTCTCATCTTCCAGTATGTTTATTTGGCTGCTGCAAAGGTCGTTATCCAGCCAGCAGTTTAACTAATTAAGTGGTACTTCCCAGAACTGTGCTGAGGACACTAGCATTATCAATGATGTTTATGACAAAGAAAACAAAGTCAGTGAAGGAAAATCCATTGTTCCGTGCCCTCTGAGAAAAAAAGGAAAAAAAAAAATCAATTATTTGCCAGAGAGAAAAAAGGAAAAGAGATGACAGGAACCAGAGCATCTTTCTTTAAGAGACCAACCAAAAAAAACCCCGAACAATTTTACACTGAGATTGAGATTTATTTTTATAGCAGTAGGATGTTAAACAGTCTTGAGTACATTTTTTTTTTATTAACTCTGCACCAGATTTGCTGAGGTTCTCCTATGTGAAATGAGTGAAATCACGACTCTAGTGAAGTCAACAGGACTTTCTTCAGTGACTGCAATTGAACTCAGGTTTCATTTGCACTCTTAACTCCCATTGAAGAGCTTGCACAAGAGACAAAAAAGGGATGTAGATGGCTAACGTGATTTTCAGACAAAATAAAGCTTTTGGATTAAAAACAATACCCCCAAAAATCAGATGTATTTTTGAGATTTGGAAATAGCAGCCCCTTAGTTTTGCTGTGCTATGCATAGGAAAGCCTAAATTTCCATTAAAGACACGAAATTCTGACTTGTAGGTGGAAGGGCTCACTGCTGAAATACCTCTGGTATTCTCTATCTACACATATTACATCCTTGCCCATTTTAGAATTTGCCCGAATTCAGCCACCGATGACCACTGTCTGGTGCTTTTAAATGCAAAGCAGGACAGGCGTGTCTGTAATGCATCAGTTCCTAGGATAAGAGAAGCTGTGATCAGCATGATTTGCCTTTTATCAGCAGTTCACATTTGCATCAGCACTGTTAAATATTTCTGTGGACTGACAGCTGTACCCCAAGCACAAGCAAACCTTTAGTCCCTGCCCCTTGTGGTACGAAGAAGAATCTTTTCCGAACGGTAGAATAAACTAACACAGTGATGCTCCGAGAGCAAGAAAATTTGAAGTAAGAATTGCAGTCACTTTCAAGTTCCTGACTACAATCTAATTTTTAATACTTTGCAGTATTTTGCCGACAATTTGCGCTTGCTCAAAGCACGGAAGGAAAAAGAGGGGCTGCTCATGCCACCCCCGTGGAAAGAGGGTGGCTGGTTTCGAAGCATAAAACTGGCTCTAGGCTGAGCACCCGTTTCTGCCTCTTCTCTCGCCAGGGCTGCCTACCATCCAAGGCACTTGTTGCACGGCCCCGAGTGCCTTCCCTCCCGACGCTGGAAAGCACTGCGCCTGCAAGGCGGCACACGGAGCACGCTGGCTGCCTTGGGCCGTAGGAGACAGCACGGTGAAGATGAATCACTTCCCCCGCCCCAAGACAGACGAGATCATAAGATGTCCTCTCCCACTCGGGCTGCAAAGCCCTGCAATACGCATTTACCTTGAAGCAACGCGAGCGCCGGTTCCAAAATTCCCATTTTTCCCCCCCTTTGCAGAGAGGACACTCGGTCTCACCGTCCTGACCAGCGCGCTCGGCCTTTCCCTGCAGGAACGACTGGAAGGAAACAAGGAGACGCGCTAAGGAGGAAGCTAACCGACCGGTGATAACCCCCGCGCCTCAGG
>NW_010525688.1:0-658 GCF_000687285.1 Phaethon lepturus | reverse complement strand
CAAACTATTCTATGATTCTGTGATTCTATATATGCAACATCCAAATTTGAAGTACTTTGATACAAGCTTCTATTTAATTACAGCGTGCAGTTTGTCTATCAGACAAGTCTTTGAATCTAACTTCCATGGAGTAAACTGTCATTTAACAGAAGAAAACGCCTGCAATTCTCCACTTCCTCCAGCATCCACCTTTCAAACAAAAGGGTTTTTTTTTAATAACAAGCATAATGAAGTCAGTTCGTCACGCAGTAAAAACTGCTACATTTTAGTCATACCAACAAAGTGAAAAAGGCTCAAAGAAGGGGATCTCAGATGAATTCATACCAGCATGAACAGTCTCAGGTATGGTGGTGTCTTGCCACAGGGCACTTTTCCCCAGCACGTGTTGGAGCAGCTGTCTCTGCTAGGGTAGAGGCTTCAGTGCAGGTGGAGCTTCAGATGGCAGATGCAGCCCTCCAAGCCCTAGGCTGCAAAATTGAAGACAAGCCAGATGTGCCTTCAAGCAAAGAATCTGGGCCACCTGACCCCAAACCATGCAAGACCACCAGGAAGAAGCAGCAAGTCATCCCTGCTGAGGGGGTGTCCTAGGGTGGTTTCGAGGATTCGCGAGAAGGGTAGACACATATACACAGATGTCCTGGTTTCAGCCAGGATAGAG
>NW_010525687.1:61953-68413 GCF_000687285.1 Phaethon lepturus | reverse complement strand
TGGTGAAAGCGCAGGCGGTTAACATTTTGCAGATATTTGTGTGACTCAGTACGCTGCTGCAGAAAATTTGGCCTCCTGCCTATTCCCAAGATCCTAACAGTCCTGGGCAAACATATGTTTTGCAATCACATCAGCAAAACACTCAGCCTTTGTTTGCAGCGGGCTGTACTGCTCTCGTCGACCCCCCAAGGGCTGTAAGCCCTGCCAGATGCCTTACATCTCCCACCTCTTTTGATTTGGGATATTTATGGCATCGATTATTTCAAAAGAAACAAGTCCCTGAAATGGCCCACATGATTTGGGGGGTAGGGGGGTTTCCAAAGCAATCTCAGATTTATAAAGCTAAATTCTGTTAGATAATTTTCCTTCAAATATTTTGAATTAAAATAAAACATGACAGACCCCAAAAGGAGAACTTCTATTGCAGTCCTGATGGGAGGAGGCCAGTACAGCTCCAAACCCCCAAGCATACTTATTTGGGGGAGGAAGGCTTCTGCCTACCATTCAGGCTGCTCAATTTTGAGTCCTACCAAGCTATCTAACAAAGGAAATTCCATGACACTGAACCTTACACTTCTGTTAAATGTAAAACTGACCACTGAAAAACCGTTCACAGGCTGTTCCTGTTATGGGTGTACGAATCTTGCAGCAAAATGCAGAAAAGGTTGAGGACAGTGCTGTCAGGGAAACGTGGCAACATGACTCAAGGCAGCATCGGCACATTTCTCATGCTAAAGCTTTAAAAGCTTCCTTTCCTCTCCACTTTCCAAATACCATCACCTCTCTGGACTATGCAGTTAACTCGGGAGAGCCAAGGGATACTCTACTCCTGAAGGCTTAGCAGCAGTTATAAGGTTAAATTACCTAGAGATGCCCAGGCACCACAGCTCCTTACCTGGGGACTTGGCTTTAAAGCTGCTAAGTTTCTCCAGAAGAAATTAAGTGTGCTTCACACCTACTTGTCCTTCATGAAACACTCAACAGAAGCATGGAAAAAGAAAAAGAATGCAATACCGTCAAGGGAGGTTGCATTTTGTGAGCTAATAAAATAAACTAATGAAGAACACTGTTTAATTCCTACTGGCTACTTTCTTAGTTCAGGCCAACACGTAACAAAAAGACAGGGAATGGGCTCCTCTTGCAACACAGGCAAGGAACTGGCTTGTGCTCTGAAAAAACTGTTGAAAAAGAGTGTAATTACCTGAAAAGCTGAACTGCAAGAAGATGCCTCACCATAAGAAGTCTTCCTGGATGTCAGATGCAAGATTATGCCCTTCAATGGATATGTTAACACCCTTGGAAGAAAAAAAAAAAAAAAGGCAGCACTCCCTCAGTTCTCTGAAGTGTTTTTCTTTCCCCTACCCACTGTGGTTGACTGCCTTGCCTGGATATTTGTGAGAAAGCCTGTTTATGTTAACACTTGCTCCTATACCAAGAACCTTGGCAGATACAGATTTTTCTCTGACATCGTCCATGGGAAATTATCTCTCACGAAACAGCCAACAACAGCAGAAAGTAATTCTACCATGTTCTTCGCGTTCTGTATCAGGAGAGATGAAGGCGGTGACAGCATGTCAGAAAAAGCATGTACAAAGGGGAAGGGGAAGTTGCAGAGCCTAGCAAGCAAACAATAATGGCCTTAAAAGCTCTCCCATATGATACGGCCTGAGCACACGAGCTCTGCTCAGGCCCCAGGTATGTGTCTGCCTTAGCAGAATCTCATCACCCCAGTCTGCTGCAAGCGCTTTCTCCACCCCAGCCTGCACACAATTATTTCCAAAGTGCAACTCCTCCGAATCGAAGAACACACAAAACTGAGCCACAGCTCATCTACAAATCAGTACGCAACTGTAGACTGAAATTATTTCCATTTGGGGGCGAGTAAGACAAGCTGTCCCATGTTACATGAGCAATTTCAGGAGGGAATATGGTTTGACACTGGCACAAGGCTCATTTGGGTACTAACGAGTGCAGAACCCAGTGCAGCCGGGGGACACGGGGACAGACCTATGGTACAGTTTGCATAACTTGAGTGTTCCCCTGGGGAAACACAACAGTATGTTTGACCATGTATCGATGCAAGTAAACAGAGATTGAATAAATGCTCATAAGGGGAAAAAAAAACCAACACAAATGTTTAACATGAAAACATCAATAGATACCAAGTTTCCTTTCACCCAGAAAGAGTTTATGATAAATACACATGAAGTCACCTAAAGCAAACACCACCTAAAGCACAGAAACATACTCTTTCATAGCAAGCACTTCCATAAAAGCTGCTTGCATAAAAGGATGGCATTTAACATCTGTGCTCTCTAGGTTAAGTCATCAGAAATGCAATTTTTCCTTATTGCCACAGTTAAAGAGATGTCCGGGTGAAGCTAGAAGATGACCAACCAGTTACAATGTGAAAAGCCTGATCCTGCAAACACATATGTCTGCATTTAGCTGCTCTAACTTGGAATAGTTCCACTTCAGTCCAATAGCGGCGACTTTTTTGAGTCAAGTTCAGCACAAACAGATGACTCCAAAGAACTGGCAAACCAAGATCTTAAATTCTTTCCATAGAAAAGCCATCCAAGCAGGAGCACTCAAAATGTCTGTTACTGCAATGCCCTGGACATCAAATTAGTATCTCGGAGGATGATCAGACGATTCTTTCCCAGGAACATTTACAAGTAAAAACAGGTAATTCTTCAGGGCTCTGGGCTACCTGATTTGTATTAGTTCTTAGGACTGGATTTCTCTCTCTTGTGGTTTCGTAAGGTAGCGCCAGCTGTGGCAAGCTTAGCAGAATGGATGTAAATACCAGCATTTCTGTCCGAGAGTCTTTGAAGGCCCTGAGACGGCTGTCGGCCGCAGACGTGTGGTGTCTCCCACCTGCTGCTACGCCAGCTGAAGAGGGTCCTACACTAGCTGGGGTGTCACTGCCCCTGGGGGGGGGCAGGTCTCTCACCTAAGACCTGCCCCCCCAGCCGCTCAAACAGCACTCAGTACTGCTTACAGCCAAAGTAAGCGGTGGGAGGAGGGCGATTTTTTTTTTTTATTATTATTGTTTTAGCTCATTTTGACCGATAGAGGTTAGGCATTACTGACAATGACCAGACCTCAGGGGATGTAACTCCTAGCAAAGAAGCAGCAATAAAAGCACGGGGGGCAAGAATCTCTTCAACCAGAACAGCTCAGGCAGTTCCACCTAATCTGGCGCCTTAATGAAGTCACCAGGTGTTTCAGCAATGACTAAACAGCCCCACACTGGCCGCTCTGAACATTTCCCCGTGGATTCCTCTCGTTCCTCGCTGTCCACAGCCACTACACTTCTCATATCAAATTTCAAATCTATCTCCTAATCTCTTCTATCCCTTTACTATACATTTGTTATTTCTAAAATAGCAAAAATATTTATCATGATAACAATATAGGAGGCACAGCAATCAAACCATTCATTACAGTGATGAAAGAATTTACATTAAATAGAGGAATATATCATCCTAGCATGCAGGTCAAGAAAAAATGGCCAGTATTTCAAAGCATTCTTCTTGATTTAACCGTAACAATCTGATTTGTCACTCTTCAAAAAACTCATTCTATTATTAGAAGTAGTACAAAATACTAGGGAGGATGATAATCCTCAATCGTGTATTCTTTGCACGATCTAAATTCCTGCTGTATGCGTCAAAAAGGATCAGCCCTGAAGAATGGCATCACACCTGATACCTTCATAATAATAACAAAAACAAGTTGTTTAGGAGAATGGAGGGCTGACAACTGGCCACATCAGGAAATAAGTTTAGACCTATATATATATAAGCTTTCCTTTTTCAGTCTTTAGGCTTGCAAGGCTGGTTAAGGCTAAACATTTTACAGTATTCAGTGATTATATTTATTGTCTGTTCTTTGAACCTTGTCCATCCTTGAAATGCTATTTTTCTATTTCTAGCCTTTCTTACATGCTGCTCTTTTAATGGCCACATCTTCAGCTTTAATGGGCGAATGACCTGCAAGTAAACAAGAGCTTTTGTGACTAACTACAGATGAGGTCATTCCTAAACCCACTGTATCCCCACCAAAAGACCCAGCATCTTTTCTCTCAGAGCTGCAAGGGCTGTGAGACTCTCTTGTTACACCTGAGCTGTTGGAACAGTTGACTGACTTTAATTCACCAAGCTCCAAGAACTCCAGTGGCTTTAACTGTTCCCTGAACTACTTAGTTTGTCACTCAGGACTCTCATTCCCCCAAAATAGTCATTCTTGTGATAATTTCTGCCTTTAAGATTTCCACAGCTTGCCCCCACCTCTAAACCACAAGTTGTTTTGTTTTTTCTCTCCCCAAAGCTCATCCAAATTTAACATTCCCTTCTGCAGTTATTAGGTAGCAGAAGTACAAAGTTTAATTTAGGGAGCTATGAGAAGTTGAGATCTTGAGATTATTCATGCTTTGGTAAGAACAAAAACAGACTTACGCTTTCTAAGACTACTACAAATAGGTAGATTAAAGACACATATCTAGAGCTTAGTAGATTGAAAGAATGTCTTACCAGATTATTCTTCCCCCTTTTTATCAGGGTACACAGCTCCTCCTAGGCTGATAAAAGCGGCTGAACTATAAAAGTTGTTTGTCTGGCTTGCTGTGAAAAAACAGCGTTAAGAGAAGCGGGCTCTTCTGATACAGTTCTGAGGTGGCTCCAGGCTCATGCACTATGCAAGAATACTCTGGTTAACAACTCTCCTCAGACCCAGCTCTCCCAAAAATGAAAATCTGTGTCAACTAGTTTCAGAACTGACCTTGGTAACTCACATGTAACTTCTGATCTTTTGGTGGCTAGAGGTTGTATGGGGAGGGGATCAGCTGTCCAGCTGCAGATTGCCACTCTCTGGGGAATGGAACATCTGCAGGCTGCCAGCCACTCTGCAGTCTCTCCCAGTACTAAATAAACATGAAGGTTAAAAAAATACCTAGTTTAACCTTAATAAAAGAGTGCATTTGGAGTTCAATTAAGAAAAATAAACTTCAACATAGCTCATAGCTGTCTAGAACTGGTTTGGCATAAAGAGGTCTCTCCTCTTCCCTTCAGTTAGCAAACTGCTGGGTCACACCAATGCCCGAAGACACTTTGCGCTGCAAATTTGAGCTGGGATCCATTTTACTATCTTTTTCTCAGGCCCTCTCTCCCAGAGATGAACACTGAAAAGGGACAAATATCCTTTCTCAGTTGAGTGACAATTCACCCTTGGGAACTTTCCTGCCATCCCGAGTCCTCACAACTGATTCAGTTAAAAGCAATGAGAGAGTGCAGTACCTTACTTGCTAGGCTACCTGGAATGCTGTCTGACCGTGCTTCACCGCTGTCGTGTACAGATGCTATTGGAAGGCCTGTCCTACGCAGATGGAAGTTGCCTTATCACTCCGGGCAATCCACTGCAAACAAAACCTTTTACACAATGCAAATGTGTGCCTCCAAAGCAAGGGAAGGCCAGCTGAATCACCTCTGTGGGAGTTTAAGGCTTCTGAGTTTTTTAAATGGCATTTAACCTCAGAAACAGCCTTTATACAAAAACAGAAGAAAAAGCAATGAAATGCAGCTCGTTATTGGCTTCTCATAGAAATAAGACACAAAAGCAAGCACATGGGGAAAAAAATGCCATTAGGAGTACCGGAGTGTCACACCTGGCTTGCCGGAGTTGGGCGAGACCATGACAGCAAGTGACCCAGAGCTGCATTGCTGTGAGGTTACAGTGACTATGCAGGAAATACTGTCCAAGTGTCTTGTAAGGAAGTTGCAACTAAAACCTACTTTCATACCTTGATACATACAGACATGCAGCCCAGAAGCTCTTCTCCTCACCAGAAGCTTTTTGTCATCTTTACCCTTAGGGGCTCAGGTATATTTCTAGAAAATTGCTTGAAACTCCGACCTGAGGCTCATGCCTGACTTGATTTTGCAGGTACAACAACAACAAAAAAAAGCTTATTTCTGCAGAGCCTTCAAGTAATAAACTAGCAGTTTATAAAATGCTTTGTTAGACTTCTTTGAGTCAATCCTTAATCTCACATGTATCACACTACAGCCAAAACCTAAGCGATTTTCTTTTCTTTTTCTTTTTTTTTAAAACAAATTCAGTGTTTTCCCTATGAAAAGTCATCTAGGAAGAATAGAATGCAACAAATGCACGCCATGTCATTCAATGCGCTTCAAGACGACTCTCAGCTATTTTTCTACAGCTTGATTGTTACAATGAGATAAAAATGAAATGAAATCAAGAAGGCTGAGGTACCAAACAACTTCTTTGCCTCAGTCTTCACTTGCAGTGTCTCTTCCTCTCGAGGGGATGGAGTGCAAGATGGGGACTGGAGGAGCAAAGTTCCTCCCACTGTAAGAGAAGATCAGGTTCAAGAACACCTGAGGAACCTGAACATGCACAAGTCTATGGGACCTGATGAGATGCATCCCAGAGTCCT
>NW_010525687.1:57604-61922 GCF_000687285.1 Phaethon lepturus | reverse complement strand
GAGACTCCTGGGGGAATTGGGTGTTGTGGTTCCAAAGCCACTCTCCATGGTATTCAAAAAGTCCTGGCAGTCAGGTGAAGTCCCTGGAGACTGGAAAAAGGGAAACATTGCACCCATTTTTAAAAAAGGTATCAAGGAGGACCCTGGGAACTACCAGCCTGTCAGCCTCACCTCTGCGCTGGGGAAGATCATGGAACAGATCCTCCTAGAAGCTATGCTAAGGCATATGGAGGGCAGGGAGGGGAGGCAAGACAGCCAGCATGGCTTCACCAAGGGCAAGTCCTGCCTGACCAACCTAGTGGCCTTCTAAGATGGAGTGACTACATCAGTGGACAAGGGAAGAGCTACTGATGTAATCTGTCTGGACATCTCTAAGGCATTTGACATGGTCCCCCACAGCATCCTTCTCTCTACATTGGAGAGGTATGGATGTGATGGGTGGGCTGTTGGGTGGTTGAGGAATTGATTGGATGGTCGCATACAGAGGGTAGTGGTCAACAGCTCAATGTCCAGATGGAGACCGGTGACAAGTGGTGTCCCTCAGAGGTCCGTACTGGGACCAGTGCTCTTTAATACCGTCATCAATGACACAGATCAAGTGCACCCTCAGCAAGCCTGCAGATGACACCAAGCTGAGTGGTGTGGTTGACATGCCCGAGGGATGGGATGACATCCAGAAGGACCTGGACAAGCTCAAGGAATGGGCCCAGGTGAACCTCACAAGGTTCAACAAGGCCAAGTACAGGGCCCTGCACCGGGGTTGAGTACAGGTATTAGTACAGGCTGGGAGATGAAGAGATTGAGGGCAGCCCTGATGAGAAGGACTTGGGGGTACTGGTGGATGAAAAGTTGGACATGAGTCAGCAATGTGCGCTTGCAGCCCAGAAGGCCCATATCCTGGGCTGCACCAAAAGCAGTGTGGCCAGCAGGTTGAGGGAGGTGATTCTGCCCCTTGACTCCACTCTGGTGAGACCCCACCTGGAGTCCTGTGTCCAGCTCTGGAGCTCTCAGCACAGGAAAGACAGGGACCTGTTGGAGCTGGTCCAGAGGAGGGCCACCAAAATGATCAGAGGGATGGAACACCTCTCCTGTGAGGACAGGCTGAGAGAGCTGGGGTTGTTCAGCCTGGAGAAGAGAAGGCTCCAGGGAGACCTTATTGCAGCCTTTCAGTACTGAAAGGGAGCTTCTAAGAAAGATGGGGACAGACTTTTTAGCAGGGCCTGTTGTGATAAGACAAAGGGTAACAGTTTTAAAGTAAAAGCAGGTAGATTATACTAGATAGAAGGAAGAAATTTTTTTGCAGTGAGGGTGGTGAAACACTGTCACAGATCACCCAGAGAGGTGGTAGCTGCCCCATCCCTGGAAACATTCAAGGTCAGGCTGGACGGGGCTCTGAGCAACCTGATCTATTTGATGATGTCCCTGCTCACTGCAGGAGGGTTGGACTAGGTGATCTTCAAAGGTCCCTTCCAACCCAACGATTCTATGATTCTGTGATTCTATGAAATAGTACTAAACAAATCTGGGAAGTACCGCTAGAGATTCGGGAACCCTTGTATCAGTAACTGCAGTTTGGGGAACTGTTTTGTGGCTTTCTTCTTACACTTGCCACTTTCAGACACATGCTTAGTGTGCCTCAGAGCAGCAGACAGGAAAAAAAGAAAAATCACTTCTTTTATTTTCAGTTTTCACAGTCTAGCTGTGACCCAAATAATATATGTAATTTATTTGAGTCTGTGGGTTTTGGAAAACCATCAAAGTTTTTTTATTAGGAAAAAATCCAAATACCTATAAAGTTATATTCCCCTTGCATTTTCTGCAACGGCCTATCTTGATGGCAAGGTTGCAAGTTCCTCACGACTGAATCTCTCTCCATATTTGTTTAATATACAGAGCCAAGTACAATAATATTACAGGATTTATCAAGTCCTTTAGAACTCTATCTTGGCAAAAAGTTAAGTACAAAAGTAAATAACATCAGCCTAGAAGAATAACGCACACTACTGATCTAACGATAGCAGCTAAGAAAACAGACAGTGCTCTAGGTACTATTCAACACCTGGTCATTTTAAGTTAAGGAAATAATAGCAGATCTTCCATTTTCATATCAAATCTGTTTCTTCTACTTTTATACTCAAAGACAAACCCATGAAGACCTCTGCTTGAGAAGAATAATGAAAACAAAACCCAGATGATTTCTTGCCATTTTTGGCAGTTACTATTGGTGTTTTGTCTAAATTCAGACAGCACTGCATTCTTCATTCTTCCCTATTTGAGAAGATGACGTGGCTAAGACATTTTGACCCAAATCAGTTTATTTGCCTTTGCTTTCTAAAACAGAAGAACTGAAAAAAGCAATGCTTCCCTGCTGATACAAATCCTAAAAGATCTGGTCTGTCTCCCACCCAGCAATCAAGACTATTTCCAACAGTGGGTTTTACTATTTTGCCACTTGCATTAATATGTCGTTTCCTTCTATCACTGTAGGTTGAAAGGACACTGACACCCATCCAGGGGGTACGGCAGGGAGCGGAAGCCCCCTGGCCCACCAGGGGCCACCCCTGCCCTCTGACCGGCGACAGCGGCAGCCAACACCCGCTCTGACGAGCCCCACAGCGGGCGCAGCAAGCTGCAATGCCACTACCAACACGTGCTTCAAGGACGTTGTACACGTGCCCCTGTATCCTCCTAAATCCTGGATTTCTCTGGAGCTTGGGGAGCTCCCTCAAGGCCCCTGGGACAAGCTGGCTTGCCACCAAGCTGCCTGCAGGACCATCTCCTTACCTTCCTAGCCCCACTGCCACATTGGCGTCTTTTCCACTGGCCGCAGAGCCTTTGGGTCCCCGCGGGGTAACTGTAAAATCACAGGGACATTTCTGCAACTGAGCTGCTTGGGATCTCAATAAAACCAGGCTTTTCTGGGCTTTGCAATGCTGCTGTCTGCACCAGTGATGCCCAAACAGTGGAACTGTTAATACCTTCCCCTGCCTACCTTCCCAAATGCCTATTTGCTAGAGGAACTAAGTCAAAACAGGCTTGAAACCGACTCTAGCACTTTCTGTTCAAATACTGTTAAGTGTCTTTATTTGTTTGTTTTAAAAAGTTAACCGCAATATTGGAACTTAGCCTTAAATCCACTGTTTGTTAACAATCATAATTTAAATCAACCACTTGCTATTGTGAGAGAGGAAAGGCCACCTACCGTTGTTGGACCACCCTGACTACTTACTACACAGCATTTTAAACACGCAATACTTCAAAAGTCCTGGGAAAGGCCAGCACTGTATGTGCAAGCCCCTCAGATTCAAACGCGCTGAAACCACACACAAAATACACACAGCAGACGTGCTGAAGACACAATGCTCTCAGATTTCCATAGCAGAATCAATATTTTGCAAACAAGCTAGCATTAAAGCCTGATTTATAGCAGTTTTCAAATGTAAAGTAAATAAACAAAAATGCACAGGTACCATACTAAACACACACAAATTTTACGAAGACAGTATTAAAACAGGGACAACATCCTTAAATAAGGATTTTGGTGTTTACAGTTGACATTTGAGCTCATAAATCTGTTTTATTGCACACAAAGCTACAGCATTCAAACACCTTCTCATTTTGTCAGTAAACCTACAAATCTTTACCTGTCTCTCTGTTCCTCACCAGCATGACAACTGCCCTTTAACTGCTCAGCAGGGATTCCAAGTCAGCAGATGAAAACTTGGGTAGAACTGGACCACATTTTCTCTACCGATGAAGATGCAACAATGATCACTGAAGCCTGTAAACTAAACTACCAGCAAAAAACTCTGGTTCATTTGCTGACATGCCTATATTACTAACAACAACAGAGGGGATGACTTCTCTTTATCAGGGTGTGATTGTCATCTTCCCGAGAAGTCCTCCTCTTGAGAGAGACTACCACAAAAATCATTCATTCTATTATTTTTGTAAATGTAAAGACATATTTCATAAGAGTAACACATGATTTATAACTTAATGCGAAATGTAACTTGAAAGAAATTTACATGTACCATCACACTCTTCTGAAGCTGCTAGGGCTGAGGCTAAACCAAGCTGGACTGTAACCAACAAGGGCCAGAGACCAACTCCTAGAGCTGTAGCAAATAAGGAATTACTCTGCAAAGCGTACGTCTGGAGCTGTCAAGGATCACTGCACAATGGATAAAACAAACAAGACTGGGACAAGTCCAGGAGAAATCATTTTGGTGAGGTTACACCTGGGGTTCACAGAGAAACCAGAGCTAGGATCTGCATTAGGATTTGAACCAGCGAAGACTGGCAGGGGAGAATTCAG
>NW_010525687.1:46245-57573 GCF_000687285.1 Phaethon lepturus | reverse complement strand
GGGAGGACTCCTGAGGATCATCCATCTAGACTTAAACTTAAGCCTGGTGGGAGTCATTTTGCTAAGGCAAGGTGTTTGCATGTCCACAGCCAGCAGGTGAAGTTTAGAGCTTGCACTAGCCAGGATCCAGAAAGGGAGGTCCAGCTGTGGCAAATGAGAGGCGTCCCTGGGCCCCTCTTGTTGTTTCCAAGATGCTGATTCTCTGCTCTGTATGAATAAAGAAATAAAACCCTGCGTCCCTGAATTCATATTGCAATATCATCTATATTCTTTCTTTCATGTGCAAAGGCCACATTTGCTACAGCAAATTCATTCTCAGGGCTTTAGAAGATTAATGCAGTATTATACACACAGGCAGGGACTTTCTTAATGACTGTCCTGCA
This sequence comes from Phaethon lepturus, assembly GCF_000687285.1. NCBI lineage: Eukaryota > Metazoa > Chordata > Aves > Phaethontiformes > Phaethontidae > Phaethon > Phaethon lepturus. The sequence continues at coordinate 57,190 of NW_010525687.1, read as the reverse complement.
TCAATTCTTTTGCTGAAATACAATCAAGACATTGGTGGGAGGGAATGTTTTATACTAGGGCCACTTGAGACTTCAGGTTGTTTCTGGCAGCACATTGCCCTGGCTTGAGGGAAATGGTCTTGTACAAGCAATCAAAATTCATCTTCTGACCACGCCTAAGCTGACCTGAACCGGAAAGAAAGATAACCTCCATAATAAACTTGTACAGCAAATATGTTAGGAGTGGAGGACTTTGCCCTGTTTCACATGATACAGCAGTTGGACAAATTCCCCTAACAGCACTGAAACTTCCTTAAACATAGCTGCTCTGACAGGCAGAGGGAAGAAGAAAGTAGCTAGGGACAAGCCGGCGAGCTGGTTTGCAGAGAGAGACTCAATAAAAGAAATCACTGGATAGGGGCCCCACATTTCTGGATGGCAATCTGGGCACAGCCCAGGTGGCCAGCACACATGATGTTAAATCAACAAATTTTGAAACCATAAAAAACATGAAAAGTAACTGCAGTGTATCCAGAACACATCTAGCTCCCTGGGCACTTGCCTGTGACCATCCGAGTATCGCATGTATGATAGGTCTGAACGTGCCCCAAGCACATCAGACACCTGGGTGGATGAACACAGCAGTCATATTACAGAGACGATGTAACCAATTATCAGAAGCCCCAAATGACCAAATTCTTTTTTTTCCCTTGCCTATACAATCTTCCAGGAGGGGAGGGGAGAGCAGGGGTGGAAAGGACAGGAATGTGTGTGGGTGATGACAGCACTATTTACAGGGTCCTAAAAACACACTAACTCTCTACATGGGTACTCACAGATGAAAAAAAACAACACAACTGCCTGCTCTGCCTCATAACAAGACAGGCGTTCACATAAAACAAAACATACATTTAAAGTTTTGGCTCAATACTCTTGTCTCTGAATTGTTGCTCCACATATCAACAAATGATCCCTTGTTTTAAGAAAGCCTTACCGGCCACAAGTTTCCCAAGAGAGGGATGCTACATACTCCAGCACCGACAGGCCTGCCTGGTAATAAGCAACCAACAAGTATGGATAGATGGCACAAATCCAGGGCTGAGTATAGAAGAATGACAAGAATACTCTCCAAGAGACAGGGTAAGTTAAGAAGACATCTGGATACAAGAATGACAGAAAGGTACTGGCCGCAGTTATCCTACAACCCTGCTATGCTGCCTTGCGTGCCAGCTTGTTGACATTTATGTGGCTATTAAAAAAGAGAGAACAACCACAAACAAGTCACTATGCAAAACTTTTTTTATAAAAGTACAACACTAAGGAACATTAGACACAGAGGTGTCCAAGGCAGCCTTAAAGCAATCAGCTTCACATTGAGAGTTACTGGCTAACAATTCTCAGTCAACAGCAGCTGAAAATATCCTCAGTCCCAAACACCTAGAGCATGGGAAGGACTGCAGCCTATTTAAAAGTCAGGAATATCACCAAGAGTTGCAGTAGAAACAGAAGTCTGAAGTTGGCAAGTAAATGCCTTTTCCTCTCTTTTTTAGAACAAACTCTCTTGATGGAAGTTGTCTACTTTAAAGTAATCAAATTTTGCTTTTGAGTATCCTGCTAAATTCTTAACTGAGCTATGCACGGTTAAAACTTTTTTTAATAAAATACAAGAATATAATGATAACTCTGGGGTTTTTTTCATGAACAGTTTGTTGACAGAACAGAGCAACAACACTTTACATTATAGTTTTCAAACAGTAAATAAACTAAATGTTAATGGCATTTATCCTGCTATTTTGGTCACCATCAGATTTGAAGGAATACAGCTGCATCCATTTTTCCCATATGTTTTATACAAGTCTCTCCCTAAATATGTTTTCCTCCTCTCCTCACATAAAACTTCCACCAACTGTTGGAGAAGCTACGCAACTGCATTTGACACCAACGTGAACTTCCTGATCAGATCATCTACAACCTTTAGTCCATGTTCCCAGTTGTCTCTGGGGGCAAAGAGAGTGGGAAGCTGCTCAGAAAGTTTGTAACTAGCAGTACATTTTGAGAGGAACATGAAGAGAACTAGAGTCAACAAATTAGATTTGGAGATTTAAGCAAACTGCACAGAGAAATAGCACGTATTTTTAGTCTGCTAACAACCTCCAACATCACATAAGCGTACTGTATACATTACCCTGGAAAGCACACAGTTCCTGTGGTGGAAGGGCACTTCATGTCCATGGCTTGCTGCTTACAAACAACAGTTTACATCAAGCAGAGGATCCCATCTTAGGTGCCCTTAAACCAACCGGAAAACTTATTAAAGAGCAATGTTGCAGTTATTTGAAAAGTGGGTGGAGAAAGACGCAGAAAGCAAGCTTCCAAGGTTTTCAATTAACTTTTAAGTGACACTTCTTCTAAGAATGAGCACGCCTGTTCCATAGTGTGTGTGGAATTATTTTCCAACTTTTTCCTTTGCCCAGTATTTTTGCAAACTGACTAGTACAGCCAAATGCAGATAGGAGAGTCAGAAGAGCGCATGCTGAACGACATTTCAGTCTGTGTTCAGGACCTATTTTATGTAATGGAAATCTGCTTAAATATGAATTAAATGTAGATACCAGAACTCTTTACATTTAAATGATATCGACCTATACGTGTATCCCTTAATACATGTGTACTGGTAAAGCTTGTACATCAAATTCTTCCTGGAAGGAAGCCCCTTCAGCAAATACAGTCACAAAATTCAGAACACAAAAGCCAGTTACTGAAGAAGACAACACCTAAAAGAGATGAAAATGTATAGGGAACAGCTGGGCTTTTAGATTCAGAACAGTGCACACTAATGACAATTCAGTCACAAGTAGACTTCCCTCTTCTCAGCCTGGGCTCCATCCTCCCTACATCATCCCTCCTTCACTGCTCTCACTGTTCCACCTTCCTCGCCATTACTTCTCTACTTAACTTCAAAGAATCAGAAATTACTGTAGAACGAATCTGATTTTCCTTTTCTTACTACCCTGTCTTGAATTGCTCACTGTTAGCCTGGTTGGGCTGTAATTAACTGAATTGTGCTCTGGATCTGTACAGCCGCCCCGCCTGCTCGCCTGACTCTGGACCCTACTGTTATGAGCACCAGTGATTACTTGTTGATGCCATGTGCAGAACAGAGGATGTTCTCCCTTCAGAGCATGTGCTAGTTCCAGCAAGCACAGATAGGACTTGGGTCATACAAAACCAGTAACACAGAAATCAGGACAACATTTTTCTACTGGTTTCCTAGTTTCAGTCTCTCTTGCCTCCACTGCTTCCTAAACAAGGACAGCTCAGCTCTTTCATGAGGTGAGAACTAGAACTGTAAAAGGGGTTAAAGTGATGTACTAAAGCTTCAGGACAACGCCCCACAAACCAAGAGGGCCCCTAGTACTCCTCTAAACCTCCACCTGCAAAGACTTTCTTTCAAGGTATGCAAGAGTCTGATTTCTGCTATGCTACAGGTTGCTGCTATTTCCAAAAGACCTCTAGCTCTGCAAGAGCAGGTTATCACTTTGCTGATGCCTCATTATCAAAGCCACTTGCAGATTGAAAATGTCTGAAGTGCCCCAGGAAACACAAAGTCTGGCAGAACTTGTCTGGGTTTGAGCTTGTTGTTATGAACTTGAAACTTGCAAGAGGTCACAAAATGCATGCTGAGTTTCAGTTCATGTCGCACCACAACTTCCTTCTACCTCAGAAGAACGCGCAAAGTAGAGGTTGAAAACTCTCCCTGTCCATCATATACGTGGAAAAGTAGAAAAGAACAGGCTGCACTCCTCCCCAGTGCCTGACAGCTGGATCCACTGGTCATTAAGGACAGGGAAGACTGCAAAGCCAGAAAAGGCAGTTTCTGGAAATGAAGGATGGCAAATCGGAGGCTTACATGCGTAGAGTATGAAAAAGCATCTGGGACCAAGGACTCCTGGGGAAAAGCATCCCTCACCTTGTCTGGCTTAGGCACAGCCTCCCTTAGTATAGGGACCCACCCAAGACAGCAGCTTCATAAATTGCTGTGTAGTGCATCAGCAATGAGTGGAAACCACATCTCTCAGTCTGAGAGCAGTTTTTGGGGGTGAGGTTTGGTATGTGATTCAACTTGATTGAAGTTTCAAACAGTGGAAGTTTAAGATAGGGTAGGCATTTCACAGAAAACATGGGTTTACCCGAGACTGTGACCAAACTGCAGCTAAATCCTTCCCAATGGCCTGAGAGCTTTGCTGTACAACCTCTGCAGATTGATCCAATTCTTAGCATTAAACTTTCAAGTTTTATTATTAAGCAGAGCTGCTAGCAAACAGAAACACTCAAATTCTATGTGAAAATAAAATGGTAGCCTATCTATTCCTTCCACTGCAGCTACTGTATTTGTTTTCTCTCTTTGGACAAACACTCACCCAAGCTTGGGAGAATTCCAGATGGTTACGTCAGCGGTTTATACAGCAGCGGTTACATACAAAAACTGGTCTTCAGCGTAATTCTATGGACTTTATCACAATTTCCTTCTAAAATCAGCAACATTATTTAGAGACAACCTTATATGTCATTAAATCTATACCATCTGAGAAAGAAAATCCAGATGCCTTTATTGCTCCTCTTCAGAACAAATACAATAAATCACAGTTACAAAAAGCATCTAATTATCACACAGATTTTCAGAGACATCGAACTATCACTGACTTTGCAATTAACACTACAGGCCCGTGATGAAGGTGTACATCATCTACAGGCCAAAGATGTAGGAGTACCTGTTAACACAATTTAACCAGTTAAGTCCCAAAGTAGAGAGGGACTAAAAGCCTTTCAGTAGGCAAGAAATAGTGGACAGCTGGCAACACTAAGAGATTTAATGAATACAGCAGCAATTCAGCAGCAATTTGAAAACTGTCTGCTTGGGTAAGCCGAGTTATTAAAAAAAAAATCTCCATTTATAAACAGTGTTGATGGGATTTAAACAGCCTGTGTAAGAAGGATTAAAAGTCAACAGGAAAGTCTGTATAGATAAGAAAGCAAAAAGAAACTGTGCCCTTGATTCTGTACGTACTGTTTAACCTTATCTCTGTTTCAGTCTCCCAGCACACAGTGGAGGTAAAACAGGCTGCCTTATGCACAGCTGGCGAGGTGGGCTCTGTGTTAGGGCTATTTAATGCTTGTGCAGTGCTTTGAGCTGTACTGTCCCCTCATGGTCCCCCTCTCCCTCTTTTAGAGCTGTATACTAAAAATAATCATTTACCATCCCCACCAGGTACAGCTAGCAGACACCAGAGACACAAATTGCGAGAGTCTGTCCAGGCATGCTGTAATGATTAGGTGTTTTCCCTCCTTTATGTAACTGATGATCTTGCTATTCTCTGTTAGACTTTTATAACTGTACACCTTCATATAACTAGTGTAAATATTGACAATGGGGAGGCAAGTGGGGATTTCTGGGAGGAGGAGGAGGAGTGGGTGGGGGATGAGAATTAGGCTTTAAGGTTTTTTTCCTCTTGCCTCCAAAGTATCCTGTAACATTCTGCTTTACACAAAAGTTATTATGGCTTTTAATTTATGTATCACTTAGAATAAGATGACAGACAGGAACACACAACTAGCTCTTTTCATTCATTAATCCCTCCCCTATCCCTTCTCCTCATCTCATCGAAAATCCAGCCTATTCTGGTAACCTAAGTTGCCTATTTCTGATGTGCCTTTTGTAAGACAGCCAAAGCTAAAGAGCATTCAAGGTGAAAACGTACAATACCACGTCTTGTCTTGGTTTCCCTAGCCTGTAACATAGCCTAACATTTGATTTGCTTCCTTTGGTCTTGTCCAGGGTACAATAAGAGCTTTATGAGAAAGCTCTGTAAGAATCTGGGCCATTGATTTGAACAAGGACTATTTAACCATGACACACAGCACCAAAGAGAACTGCTCAACAAGCCAGCCCTGGAAGCAGCATTGCCATTTCAGCACAGGGCTCTAACAGCGGCGCGGTGCTAGGCAGCAAATCTGGACGGCTTCTGGGGCCTGAGATTATCTCTTGGTGCAGTCCTTCACCACACTGTACCAGCCTGTCAGAGCTATTTCAGGTGTATCCAACACAGCGCCACAAAACATGTTGTAAATATATCCCGATGACTTATCTTTGGTATTTATCAGCCTATGCTTTTTCCAAGGGATTGCACAAACCATTACATAAACATAACTAGAATATTACTTGCAGAAGGGGACAGCTATTCCACTGGGAAGTGGAGTTATATTTAAGAAACAAACAAACATGCCACAGATATTTGGGAGTACATTGCCTCCATGCAAATTTAGGGTGGAAATGAAGAACATCAATATACAATAGCCCAAGGGAGATTCAAATAACTAATCAGCTAACTTGCTGTATTTGTATAAAGCACACAAAACACTGAAATTCTGTAGGAGATAAACCTTCCTAACTCTTACAGCTGCAAAGTTAATCCTTTAAGTTTTAGTGTAAGTCAACACAACCCCGTTTCCGCTAGTCTCCTAGAGTGTGAAACTACCACAACAGTAGCAATCTTCTCACTCTCCCTTACCTTCATGTAGGTGAAGAAGCTAAAGCCCTAGTACAAAGGTTGTTTGATGAGTGTCTCCTTCAACAGATTTCATTGTACAGTTGTTATCTGGTTATTGTATATGATCTGTATTCATGAGTATTACTCCTTGCATTTTCTAAGTATAGTTTTATATCCTGGAGAGTAAGAAGGATATTGTCATTCAACTATTAATTTTGCAGCAACGTGTTCATGGTCCAGTCCTTACTCTGGATGACATACCCATGGAATCCACATCAAGGAGGTGGAAATAAATGTAGCAAAACCAATCCCTCCTTAAAGCTCATCACTCTTTTATGCAGTTCCTACCGCGGGAAAAAAGGAGAGTTTCTTGGTACTTACTTCTGTTTGGGCTGCAAAGTCAGCATGGACAAGATAGTTGGGTCTCCCCATTTATTAATGCCTTTACCTGTTTATATGACAACAAAAAAGACTGGACTGCCATTCCATAAGGGCTATGAAAGTTGAGGTGAACCTTAAAAACTGAAAAACCACCTTGCACCTGCATGTGCTTGGGCAGCTGCCTCATTGAAACTCCTTAAAAGAATTAGTCACAGGTTCCCTGCTTCAGTGCACGTAGTTGGAGGATTATAATCTAAAAAAGTGCAGTTTGGCTCCCTCACTGTAACCTCATGATGTTATTTGGGCATTTATGAATAGCCAGATCTCCATGCAGCAGAGCTGCTGCTAATAGCATGGCATGTTCCAATCACACTGCAAAGCAAGTGATCTCACCTAGGCAGCTTGTGTAAACACAGCACAGCCACACAAATATGACAAGCTTCTGAGCATACTTAAGGTTATTCTATAAAGAATATTTACTGTGTTGCCTGGAAACACATAAATAGGTTTTTTGGGGTGTGTGTCCCGCTCCCCCCCCCCATCCCCCCAACTTTCAGTAAAGAAAATTTATGGGAAGAACAAGGATTCCTTCAAAGAAGGAGTTTGCTATTGTGGTAATTTACCATACCATACTCTGAAGAATAACTTTTCTGAACAGTATTTACAAAACCAGCGATCTTCCTTTCTGAATAACTATTTCTGTTATGAAGTATTCTGCTGCTATGGGCAAAAACTGATGGCACTTCAGAGTGCCCTATTTGAGCAAATGTACACTGCTGGAACCGGGCAGATTCTCCCCATGAATGCATTTTGGAGAAGTACTATTTAAAGCTCCCTGGACATGTCAGTGAAACTGAATTTAAATTCTGAAAGAAAAAAAGAATTCAAAGACTTTGAAAGAAGTTACTAATATCTGTGTACCTTCTTCCTCAAACCAACAGATGTTACTTACTCCTTGGCAAACAAACAGGAAAATTAAGTCCTTGGTTATTCACAAGATCTACCAGAAAGTCACTCAGGCCCAAGACTGGGTAGATTCAACTGTCTAGTGATCTCAGAGAACTAGCTAAACCCCAGTTCTGCCCAAATTAGAAGAGGGTAAATCCTATTTACCTGCATTTAGTCTCCCCTATACTATGCCTTCCATTAATAATAGTCTAGAGCAGACATCTATTTCACGGGGACCAGTGTTACAGAACAGAAATCCCATAGGAGTAAATATGAAGATCACGGAATATGAGATTTCTGGTTTGCAAAGTATTTACCAAAGAATCCTATAAGAAAATAAGGTTTATTTTCAAATGATGTATTTCATTAGATCAACTAATGCAATTGGAAAACTACAGGGGGCAAGCTCTACTTCAGATCAGGCTTAAAAGCTTATCTACTTTTATCAATTGTATGAGCTTGTCTAAGAAAAGCTACTACCTCTCCCCACAAGTCTGACTTGCTGTTATCACAGCTACAACGCTATTTTTATCCAAAAAAAGAAAGAACACATTTAGAACATTTGCTAAAAGTTTGTACTTGTTTTTTTTACCCATCGAAATAGGAATTAATTCTTTCCTTAAAGGCTCCACTGCTACAAATACCAGAGCAGGAGAAGAAATACTGGTCAGACAACTTATTTTAGAGGTACACGCTGTGGATTAAGTGGGATTTCAGAGAAAAACTCTGTGCTAGCCAAGTGATAAAGAGGTTTAGCCAACAGCTTTGCTATTTTTGAGGTAACTTTGTAAAGTGAGCAGCTGTTTAGATTCAATATATAGTTATTGACCTCCGCCTGGCTTACCTGATGGCTACAGAAGGCTCTAATGGAAAGTGACAGAAAATTATTACATATTCTTCAATGACTTAATCTCCATGACCACTAAGAGAAATACATCTGAAAGAAATTTCTACAGCTCACCATGCAGAATAGTTAGGAAACCGTCAGAAGGAAGTTACAAAATTATCCCAGCTGTAGAAAAAGGACAGATGGGACCCTTGAAAGTCTATTCAAGACTAACCTCCTGCTTCAGCAGAATCAGCTACAGCTTTGTCATCCTGAGAGATGTTTGCCCAACCTGTTCAAAGGCCTCTAATGACAGACGTGCCATGACTTCCAAGCTAAAGAGTGCTTGAGTATCCTTACTATTAAGATCTAAATTTTACCTGGTACCATTATGTGAATTAATCTGTGAACACCGAATGACTCGTCAGTGTTATACAAAATTTTTTTATTTTCTTTTTGTAACTGCTGAAGAATTTAACACACCACCAGTTCTCACAGAATATATTGCTAAGACAGACTTTAATTATGCTGTTGCTGCATGTCTACAACTGTCTTTTTATCCTGATACAAAGTGAAACAAATGCAAGTCTAGGAGCAAACAGCATTTAATACAATGCATGACAGAATACAGCTGACAGCAGGTATTTCAACTTAAGCGTGGCTCAAAGCATTATTGTTCTCAATTCTTTTATGGCCACAGTGGATTTATAACTGAGAAGCAGGGGCACAAGGATAAAGAAAAGGATGATTTAAGATTTCTGAAGACCAATTGCTTTGTGATAAAACTTTTCAGAGTAGGGCAATGAAGCTACTAGGAAAAGCAGCAGTACACAATCTTACTGTTCCGATAACAATGCCTTGCAGAGGATAAGGTGGGGGAAAAGGAAAAAAAAAAAAATGAGAGAGTGCTCTTTCTACTGCCTAATAAAATCAGTTGCAGTACCCCACTGGGAAGGGTGCTTCAAAAGGCTTAGATGCCATCTCTATTCACTCCCACTTTAGCACCAGCTCTTGCTAATTTTTATGCATTTCTTGTTCTTCTCCAGCAGCCCCACTATTAGTTACTCTAACAGGGAGAGAGGTTACTTCTTCAGAGACAGATAGGTAATGGCCTTGGACAGCGAGTTGGTTACTTCATCTTTGCCTCAGAAGATGGGGACAAAATGTTCAACTTGTTCTGTGCAACCCTCTGCTACTAAAGAAGAGAACAAGTAGTGGCTAACGTACTGCTGAATACTGCTGCAGTGAACACTCTTAAAGAGGGAGGAATTACATTCCCCTCACCCTGGCATAACTGGAGGCAGAAAGTCTTTTCTAAGTAATTTTTCTGGACGTCCAGTTCTAGCTGATCCAACAAATCCACAGTTTATCCACTGGAGAATTAGCTCCTAACATTTCATATCTTCGTCTCCATTCCCAAGCCAGAGACTAGACCTTTCTGCACTGAAGAGCAGCAGTAAGAAAAGTCTAGCGAGGGGTTCATCACTGTGCTTCCTTAACAGTAGCTGAAGTTCAGAAGGAACTTTTCACCTATGCTCTCTTCCATTGTTGCTTTTGCTGGCAATTCACTACAATTATATCCTTGTTCCCTGCCCACACGAACTCTGCAAACAGAAAGCAATCCTGCCCTACATCCTGCGCGTATTTCCCACCCCCCTCCCGTATTAGCCCTGCCATCGCATCAAAAAACAGAGATGATTAGCAGCAAGCCTCTCAATGCACACAGAAAGGGAAACAAAAATACAAAACTGTTTAACAAAAGTCTTGTTGAGAACCCAGTATATTGATACTTACAAAACTTCACGCAAAAGCAGGACCAATGAGTCTCCAAGCAAGACTTCACCCAAGCGCATGATGTTCAGATTTCAAAAAACTTGCCACACTTGACTAAGGGAAGGAATGCGTGGAAACTTATTTCAAGTTTTCATGAGTAGAGGTGAAACAGAAGTGTGGAAGAGCAGACCTCAGCTATGGTGAGATGTAGGTGATGGACGGATAATGGTAGGTTTTTGCAGGAGTCCTACAGAGTCAGTGTGAAAGGGTATTTCTAACTCTGTCATGGAGGAAACACAGGGTAGAAGGGAAAACAGCTTCCATCAAGCCTGAATGGATAGGAAAGTGAAGAGGATCTCAACCAGCTCCTAAATGAAAAGACAAAGAGGAGAATGAGATGGGGAAGGAAAAAAGGTCTCTAGTTACAGCTGAACCAGGTGGTTAGATGTAAGCATTTATAAAAGATGCCAAGTACTTGAATTTATGAAAG